>NW_022605103.1:0-300000 GCF_008692095.1 Etheostoma spectabile | reverse complement strand
TCGTTTCCAATATTGCACACTGTTACTTTAAAAAAAACAAGACAATATATATAACAAAAGTTTTTATTTAGCTTTTCAAGTAGCGCATCAAACCCTCCCAAACTTCCCGGTCTTCTTCCTCTGCACCCTGTGACAGTGTCCCTGTCGGCTCTGCTGGCCCAGATGCATCCCAGTCGTTGTCACAAGCCTCTCTGTAACTCTCATAAAGATTATACAAAGTCCAGTAGATCAGAACCAGAGATCTCACCGGTCGGACATCGCCCACCAGACGGTCTGCGGCGGCGATTTTGCAAAGCGTGAATGCTCTGAAACACAAACAGTACACAGCAGACATGTTGGTGTGTAATCGTGGTTGCTAAAGTTCATGTACTTTATATAGCGTATAGTAAATACTGACTGCGACGCTGTACACATGCAAATGTTAGCTAACGTTACCAGGAAACGTAACTTACCCTTTTGTGTCGGCGAACAACCGTCATGTCGACGTCTGAACTCCGTCAGAATTCCCAAACTCCTGTTTTTTTTAGCGGTGATTTTTGTTGCTTCCTTTAGCTTCTTTTGAAGCAAAACATTTCTTCTGGCCGCGGCGAGTAGCCGACGTGCTGTTGTGAGTCGCGCGGAAAATTACGTCATCACGCGTTGCTATAGTGACCAGCCACGCTGAGGCGCTACTCAATCTGCAATGGAAAACGAACAGATAATGGGCCGAGACGAGCCGAGCCAAGCCGAGGCGAGCCGAGCCAAGCCGAGGCGAGCCGAGGCAAGCTGTTACCAGCAGTGGAAAAACGCCATTACTGACACTTACCCCAACTGTCTCTCCCCCTACCCTAACCAGGGTTTGTATCCAATCCCCCACTTTGACCCTCCTGACCTTCCTGACTTCCTTTGACACACTGAGCTCCTCTATCCTTCCATTTATGTGCATCCATGTCCCAGAAATGCTTGTTACTTACCTAGCTCCGGCGAGTCACTCCCCGGAGTTCTTTTGTTCTTTTTTCCCAAGCATGTTTCCTCGGATCATTGGGGCTCCAAAATCATGGTAGCAGCTGTCGCCATGGTCCCGCTACGCGTCCTGCGATACCATGTTCATCTTGCTACACTCTAAGGTGCCCAGCTACGTCCTGATGTGCCTTATAATGCCCACAGTGCCCTGCTATGCCATGAACTGCTACAAACTACTATTTTTTTCTATTTTTGTTATTTCCACTCTTCATTCTAACCCCAACCGGCCCGTCAGACACCGCCTAACAAGAGCCTGGGTCTGACCGAGGTTTCTGCCTAAAAGGAAGTTTTTCCTCGCCACTGTTGCTTGCTCTGGAGGAAACTACTAGAACTGTTGGGTCCTTGTAAATTCTGGATTGTGGTCTATACCTCCTCTATCTGTAAAGTGTCTCGAGATAACTCTTGTTATGTTATTGATACTATAAATAAAATTGAATTGAAATTGAATTGAAGGATAAGACGCTGGGTCCCTGTGTATATTTTCACGGGCTGAACAACATTACTTTAAAGAATAAATACCCTTTGCAACTAATCAATTCTGCTTTTGAACAACTTCAGGGTGGCACAGTCTTCTCTAAACTGGACCTGCGCAACGCCTATCATCTCATCAGGATTTGGCAAGGAGGTGAGTGGAAAACAGCCTTCAATACACCACTTGGATACTTTGAATATCTGGTAATGCCTTTTGTTCTCACAAATGCACCAGCAGAATTTCAAGCTACGGTGAGTGAGGTTTTAAGAGATGTGTTTAAGAGATTATATTCTGATTTCTTCCCTTAAAGGACATGTCTCACATGTCTGTTTAGTCCTGCAACGTCCGTTGGAAAACAAACTTTTTGTTAAGGCTAAGAACTGTGAGTTCCACCGTGAGTCTGTTCCCTTCCTTGGGTTAATCATAGAGAAGGGACAGGTTTCAGCAGACCCCGACAAGATTAAGGCAGTAACTGAATGGCCCGTTCCCCAGACTAGCAAACAGCTACAACAATTCCTGGGTTTTGCTAACTTTTACAGAAGATCCTCCAGGGCTTTAGTCGGGTGGTTGCTCCCATCACTAATCCCCTAAACCAGTACCACCTGTGCCCAAAGTAAAGCATCCCACCAGTCTCCCTCGGGTCTGCTGCAACCTCTGCCGGTTCCAAGCCGTCCCTGGTAACACATAGCCCTGGACTTTGTCACTGGTCTCCCTGTTTCCGAAAGTGATGATACTATACTGACCATTGTGGACAGATTCTCTAAATCTACTCACTATGTAGCATTAACGACTGCCAGTGAGACAACGGAACTCTTAGTCTTACATGTATTCTGTCCCCATGGAATACCTGTGGACATTGTTTCAGACAGAGGTCCAAAGTTTATTTCACAAGTCTAGAAAGACTTTTGTTCTGCTCTTGGTGCAACTGTGAGTCTCTCCTCAGGATTCCACCCGCAATCTAACGGCCAAACTGAGAGGTCAAATCAGGACCTGGAAGCATCTCTTTGCTGCGTGGTAGCTCAGCACCCATCTTCGTGGGCTAAACATCTTCCCTGGATCGAGTATGCCCACAGTTCCCTGACCACCTCTGCTACCGGCCTGTCCCCTTTTGAGGCTTCTTTGGGATATCAACCTCCTCTATTCCCTGAGCAAGAAAAGGAATTAGCTGTCCCCTTGGTCCAGGAGAACTTACGTTGCTGTCAAGTTTGGTACAACGCCTAGAAGGCTTTGCTCCGGACTGCGGAGCAGAACAAGAGTTTAGCGGATAGTCGCAGGACCCTGGCTCCCAAGTACCAGCCTGGACAGGAGGTGTAGCTGTCCTCCAAGAACATTCCCCTGCGGACTGAATCAGGCAAGTTGGAAACTCGGTTTCTGGGTTCATTTGTCATTGAATCAATAATCAATCCCTCTGCGGTGCGGTTGAAGTTGCCACAGGCTATGAGGTGTCATCCCACTTTTCATGTGTTGCAACTGAAACCGGTCTCATCCAGTCCTCTGTGCCCACCTGCGGATCCTCCACCTCCCGTTCCCTAATTGACGACCACCCGGCCTACACTGTCCACAGGCTTCTGGACGTTCGGAGGCGTGGTAGAGGGCTTCAATGTCTGGTTGTGTGGGAAGGTTATGGACCGGAGGCCTGCTCCTGGATTCCCAGTTTTATTTTGGACCCGCAACTTGTGAAGGACTTCCATTGAGCTCACCCTGACAAGCCGGGGCCTAGAGGGACGCCGGCACGTGCCCGTTGAGGGGGGGGATTGGATGTTATGTTTTTTTCCGTTTTTCTGTATGTTGTCTGTGTTTTTCCACCTGGAGAGCTGTAGGTGGGTTCAGGGGAATGTAGGTCAAGGGGCGTGGCCAATTCATCACTGCACAGCCATTCTTCACAGCTGCAGCTCATCTACGATTGATCGATTCAATTCAGCAATACTTAAACCCTGGCTGATCACCTCTTTGGCCCCAGATAGTTACCAGCTCGGCATCTACTACCCATTTGGTAACTTGGCTCTGAGTTCTAGTTGCACTCTTGTTTTGTCTGTGTGTTTTTGTGCTCATCCTTACCTTCTGTCTTTGTCCTGTTTCCGCTCAGACACAACCTACATTGTTTCACTAAGTACCCTTTGTTCATTAAAACCTTTTAAAGACTTCTTAACGTAGTTTGTGTTAAATCTCTGCATTCTGGGTCAGAACTATCCCTGACAGGTAGGCTGTCACGAAGAGACCGCGCAACAAGCTACTGAACAAAACGGAATGTAACCTTGCAACTGCTCGAGTATATGCAATCAAACAGGTGTCTTACTGCTCGTGCATCTTACCCCCAATTTCCACCGGGTGCGAAACAGCTGCGGATCCGCCCCGGAACGGCAGCGGAGCCATTATGTTTCCATTTAAGTCAATGTGTGAATTTTCACTGACTGCAGAACGGCTGTGTCCCAACTCCGTCCCAGCTCCGGCAATCCGCAGCCCTCCGGAGCAGATATGCAGAAGTTCTATTTTTGCCGTACGCCGGAGAGCTCCGCAGCAATTCAGCACACACCAGGGCAGGACAGGAAGTCGAGCACAGAAACAAAATTAAATATTGGGTTCATTTTAAAAATATAATAGACCGTGCTCACAGCGGATCATATTTAACTGCACTACTACGGTGGCCGGGAAGTGCAAAACAACATTACAAAGTCTGAAACACTTTTACAAAGATCGAGACAAATTTACATTTAAAAAACAAATTAACAAGACTCAAAACACTTTTACAAAGAACAAAACAAATTTACATTTTAAAAAACAAATTAACAAGACTCAAAACACTTTTACAAGTCCCGAAACAAATTTACAAACGACAGATTCTTCACGGAAAGGGAATGTACCACACACCGGAAGTGACACGAAGTAATACGGAAGTGACACGGTGGTGTTGGTGAGCGCGGGCAATTCGCGTTGTAGTTGTGGAGTAAATGGCGTAAATGAAGTTTATGGTGACCGAACATGGACTGCGACCGAGGGATATTTTGCCCGTTTTGTGGCAAACACATGAACACATTAACGCGGTTTTGCTTTACGTGTGGCCGGTGTTTGGAGTTTCTGAAAGACGCGGACCAGACGGAAACACCGGACATACTGCATCATTGCGTTCAGTATTTCAACGAGGGCCATTCCTACGATGTAATTGTGGACATGATGTCAAGCCTACACGGTGTAAACATCAGCTTGAGGACTCTTAAAAGTAAACTGAACGAAGCCGGGTTGTACCGCCGAAAGGATTATTCCTCTCCAAACACCGTGAGTAACGCCATCAGATTGGAACTTCGTGGACCTGGACAACTATTTGGCTACCGCACGATGTGGCAGGTACTTAAACAAAAGTACAATCTTCGAGTGAAGAGAGATGATGTGATGAATTTGCTCCGGGAGCTTAATCCTCGAGGGTGTGAGAGCAGAACACGCAGAAGGTTTACAAGAAGAACCTACCACTCAATGGGACTTAACTATATGTGGCACGCAGATGGTTATGATAAACTTAAGCCATTCGGTTTGGCCATTTCGGGATGCATAGATGGATTTTCACGTAAAGTACTGTGGCTTGAATGTGGACCAACAAATAATAACCCAACGGTGATTGCTCACTATTTCATGTCATGTGTGCAAAACCTCGGTGTCATCCCCATGAGACTGAGGACTGATTGCGGCACTGAGAACGGCATAATGGCTGCAATTCAATGTACCCTACGCCACCATCACAGTGACTACTACTCTGGAGCGTCCAGCCACATGTACGGCTCATCTATAAATAACCAGCGTATTGAGTCCTGGTGGTCTATATTTAGAAAGGGGAGGTGAGTGAACGTTCATAAAGGCTCATTGCATCTTTGGTCATTTGATTTTCTTCTCTGGAACGAGTAATAGAAAAAGAAAAAACGAGCACAATAAAAAATCTGAAAAAATATAAGGAAGGTAGTTTCTGAAAAGAAAATTGAATGACCAAAAGATGCACAACCCATAAATTTCATTACAACTAATCTTTGATTTTATTATTCAAACGTGTATACACTTAAAGGTTTAACTAAAATGTATATCCGTTTCTATAGGTCTCAGTTCTGGATGGAGTTATTTACGGACCTTAGAGATGCCGGATACTTTAACGGGAGTCATGAGCATCAGTGTCTCTTGAGATACTGCTTCGGTGAGGTTATTCAGAAGGACTTAGATGAGTGTGTGAGACTGTGGAACAGTCACAGGATTCGCCCTTCCAGAACAGCAGCATGTCCAGGAGGAGTGCCCAATGAACTCTACTACTTACCACACAGGTGATACATTGGTGATAAATAGGTAAAGGTATTAATCTAACGTTTTAGTTTAAATGAAAACAAATGCAATTATGTTTTCTATTTAACATAGGTTTGGTTCCAGAGACTGTGCATTTCCAATTCAACAGGCTGAATTGGATGCCCTTCCTGAGGCTAGCCTGTTCATTACTCCTTGTGGGGACCCAAACATGCAGGAGTACTTGGACTTTGCCATGGACCACAATCAGTTACTGAAGCCAGAAAACTGGGAGTCTGCATCAGAACTGTACATGATTCTAAAAGAAATGGCTCGGCTATGAAAGGATCAAAAAGGGAGTTTTTATTGTAGTGGTGGAACACTGTCTGAACACAATGTTTACGAATCTGTCACCCACAGCTTTGCTGTTTAAGTGTAAAGTAAATTAATCAAAATAGTAATGTTTATTAAAATTTTGTAGTAAAGAACAACTTCTTTAAGTACTTCTTTATCTAAAACAGTGACATATTAAGGGATCCCAGTCACAGATCTAAAACATTTTTAAAATGTTAACTGAGAAAAAAAAACACATGCTCACATACTGTTATTGTTATTATAAAATCAACTTTGGCAACTTCACATTAAAGTGCACCTTTAACAACAACTTTAACTCTGAGTCATCCATCATATAGCTTAGAAACAGACAAATCCTGGACTATTTTGAATTCCAAAGTCCATTTGTGATTTAAACAAAGTGAATGAGTCTAGGAGTGGTAATCTCAAGGAGTTTGAACATGTGTTTGCCATGGGGAACGCAGAGTCATCCAGGAACTCTATTTGTGGCGGTGGTTCCAAGCCAGATGGGGGAAGTGAAGACAGCCCAGTAGCAAACATCTTCCACAGACACAGCAGCCTGGCCTTCTACAAAGAAAAACAATTCAGATAAATCATTGACATGCGTTTTCTTAACTTGTTATAAAAAACAAATAAACTAACAAACCTTCACAATCAAGGAGATAATCTGCCCAATAGGCCATGGTTTGACTTTCTTTAAGTCGTCGATTACTCCCTGATGGACTGAGGTCGGGTTTGAAGAGTTTCTCAAGTTCAAAAGCAGTGAGTCGCTTTTCAGTGTGGCACAGAACGGGCCAGCAAAGTAGGGTGTTGCTGTAGTGCAGTCAAAAACTCCAGGGTTGAAAGACCATTTCTGAATCTACATAGTGAACACAAACATTGATTCACTGTTGTATAGTGCCAATTTAAATTATCTAAAGAAAACAAATATTCTCTTCAATTACTATCCACCTTAAACATTTGGGGGGAAATTGTTGTGTTGACCATTGAATTAAAAAAAAACCTATTTTTGCATTGCACATTAAAAGTTAATTGTTACAATCTAAGGTTTAAACGACAAAGACTGGAATGGCTAGGTGGCTTGAGCACTTATACAGTGCCTTCAGAAAGTCTACACATCCCATGCAATTTTTCAAAACTTTGAGTTAGAGATTTCATATAAAATATTATTCGTCATCAGTCTACACACAATACATCATAAGCTAGGCAAAAACAGGTTTTGAGAAAATTGTAGCAAATTTAATAAAAAAAGAAGAAAAAAACTAAAATATCACATTTGCTGAAGTTAGTGAGCCTTTTCTCAGTATGCTGTTGAAGCACCTATGGAAGTAATTCCAGCCTGGATTCCTCGTGTATGAAGCTACAGCCTTTACACACCCATCAACATCCCCACACTCTTTATATCTGTATATATTTTCATGGACACTTACACTAAAACCTCTCTGCGTGTGACTGGATCTCTATGAGAACTGAGGGCAGGAATAGATTCAGATGTAAGTGACACTGGTACAGTATTGAGCAGGTGGTTGGATAAACAGCAGCAGTCATCAAGGGTTTGATGGATCAAGTGAGCCTCAAACCATCACTCTGCTGCCAGATGTGTAGCAGATGTGGATGGATAACTTTAAGGGGTAACTGGACTTATTTTCCTCTTGAACTTTATGGAGTTAGTCAGGAAGAGAATCTAATTTCTGTTTTTGCTTTGTCATTATGATGTTTTGTGTGTAGATTGATGAGGAAAAAGATTAATATCTATTTTTAATTGAATCTATAAGATGTGCAGACTTAATGAAGGCACTGTAGTGTGACACAAGACAGAAGGAAGTGACATCACATAGTTGAAATACACTAAGGTACAAATTCTGTCACAGTAACAAATTGATAACAGATATACATGTTTGCATAAACCAAACATGGAGACAATGAGGCATTTAACTAAAACATACATAACATTTATAAAAAGAATCTTACCTGTCAATTACAGATGAGTTGCGGTCAATAATATACCACTGAAGGTAGTCGGACACGATTTCTTTCTTTTCTTCGACAGTAGCCACGTGCCTCAGACAACCTGCTGTCTGTAACATTGTGCTGTGTCTCATCATGCATTCTTGCAGAGCATCCAATGAAGCAGCACTCTCAATCTGAAAGACATGAAAAGACAAACACCCCAGTCAATAACTGTATGCACTATATCTCCTAGCCTATTTTTAATGACATACATAGCATGGTGTAATTTTACAGCATCAAAGACTAATAAATTAATGAAACAAATTCTGCACGTGATATAGGAATTAAACATTGTCTCAAAACACTTCAGGAACTATGTAAAACTCTGCCCTACCATACTGTAGCCCTTATGCTATTCTCACCTCTTGCAAAGCTTTCCCTATGTCTTCATCAGTTATTAAATTAAATGGTGCTTTGAATGAAGGCTGGCCTGAAAGATAATGTACAAGATCTTCTGACAGGAAATGGGGTCCTGGACCTCCATGCACAACTGACACAGCAATCATCTTTCCTGCCAGGTAGTACTCATCCTCCCTAACAGCTGTGAATGAAGTCATAATGCAAAATTATAACAAAATGCATTATATACTGTAATATACAAGCATATGTCATGTGATATATATGGTCAATGATCATTAACCAACCATTAGTAGCCTATAGTACACATCTAACCCATATGCATACCATTTGCATTGTAGACCAAGAACCGATGTCCTTCTGGTCCATCAAAAATGGGCCGGTCTTTTAGGTGTTTCATTAGTAGAGTTAAAAACTCTCGTCTTGGACCACCCGTGTCAATTCCCTCTTCCAAAACACCAGTATCATCAGTGAATTTGACCAGCATGTCACAGGTTTCAGAATATGTTGTACGCTTGAAACCTCTGACTGCCCCATCCCAAACATTAGCCCTTGAGATGTTGAACCGACTGACTCTTTTATGATCAATAGGAAGCGACAGGTTTGCCACGATGTCAGGTAATGAAATGTCCGTCTCCTCCCTGTAATGACAAAAAGTGACTTCATTTGTGAATATTCCAGATATACCAGAACTATTGCACTGTAAAATAATGGAGTGCTATAGTCAAAAGCTGTCATATTACATTGCTGTGTGTTGGATATTCTTCACATTGACAGCAACAGGCTCTTCATCCTCTGGCTCAACATTGGGTGAAAACAGGTCTGTGTATTTACTGTTGGAAATGACCATTTCCATGTTAAAACATCTTACAAACAAAAATGCCTTCCCCATGTAATCAGTAAATATAAATTATGTCAGTCATTATTTTATTTTTTTTTACTTACCTGTAGCAAGAATTTTTTTCTGGATTTGTTTCAGGTTGATCCAGATCCTCAGCATCAGATATTACTATCTGAAAAACAGATTAAAATGTCTGAAACAACAACAACATTGGAAGCAAGAAATGTAACGCAGCCACAGTCTCCCTTATTACCTGTCCTGGCTGAATTGTTGAATGTCCTGGTGCTTGTCTGAAACATGATAAAAACACAAAATGATTAGCTCCATGATAAAGACTATAATGTAGTTTTGAGTAACACATAGTAGTAGGTGGGTCTTTTCTAGTGGCCAGGGTGCTTTGGGCTAGAGTGGGTGTTGTGGACATCTTAAAACCAGCAAGTGTCCTTCCAGCGTACAATAGTCAAATCATGTAAACATTATGTATGCAGCCCAAATTCCTATTGGTTGATTATCACTAGATAAAAAACATTGTCTCTCATTACATCTATTTGACTCCCTGACAAAGTTCAGAAAAAAAGTTTGTTTAATTGGTTCAGGTTGACTGCGCCAATTCAATAAAGGTCTATGTGAGACCCACAATGATGTGGGACATATGGATGGACTGGATCATTCTCATATTTTTTAATAGTTTGGTTAATTTGTGCCATTTGTGTTTATAAACCTGAAAGAGAAACTGTATTTCTGTAGGTTTATTCTGTTAAGTAAAGCTCAGACAGGCAGCTGTGTGTCCTTTAGGTAGGGAGCAAGTTACAGAAACAGTCAATAGCATGTAGCAACGTTGAGCTCATGTGCAGGGTTTCTGTATTTCCAGGTGAGCAAAAGTGGAAAATACATCTCCAAAAATAGCAATATAAATGTTTAATGTGTATGTGAATGAGTAGTGAAATATCTGCTAAATAGCACTCTACCCGGTTGAAAGCACTGTAACCCAATAAAATTAATTATTATTTCCAGTCAAGAACTAAAGAAATAATTTCAACCCATGCAAGCCAGAAAGTTTCTTTGTGTCCAAGCGTGCAACACCTACCTTTCATCTTCTAGTTTGTGTTTAGGAGTACTTCGATTTTTTGGTTCAAAAACCTGAGAGGAAATTGATAAAATTATCAATAGCTTCTATTGTTGTTCCATTACCACATACAGCATAAATCAATGCTGAATAGTTGTATGTGTTACTGTATAATAGTACTGCAAAATAATCAAAACAAGCCACTTTTACCACTAAAATATTGACCAGGACATATTTTATGCTTAAAATCCAATGTACATCTAATAAAGTAATAGAATACAAATATTTACATAAATACATACATATTTTAAAAAAGAGAAGTAACTGATGTACCAAAGTGTCAGCTTGATTGAATTTGGCTCTGCTCCTTGTTGTGATGACAATTTCAGAATCAGAGTCTGAGGTATCATCCACTGAAAATAATAAATCAAACAACCATTATCTATTCTCCAGCAGAGTATCTAAACATGTAAAAAAATATGAAATCATGAGATCCACTAACCTCCTTTATAGTGTTTTTCTAGGCAAATGAAAAAAGTGATCCTGGAATATGCCTTTCCTATTTCCTTTTAATACTCTGCCAATTTGAATGGCCTTTCTGACCCGGGCACATGGACCACCTCTGAGCAGTCTGGATACAAAAGGACATAAGGTCCTTCGTGCATGTCCTTGTTAAATGTTCTCATTTTCTGCACAGCTTGTTTCAGTAGATCAGGTGCTGCTACTTCTGGGTCTGTAAATACCGGGAGCGTTTTCCCTCTTAGAGGTTTTAAATCAGTTCCATCAGTTCCATGTGGCACCATCAATCCTACGTTTATCTAGTAAAATAAATATATAAATAATTTATACGTAGGTAAAATAAATATACACATACACACAAATACATATAGAGCTTTGCAAAATTGTATAGGACGGTCAAACTTACCTGGACGTTTTTTCTTTCTTTAGGCCTATTTCTTCGTTTTGGCCCGTAGTTAAAAGCCTGTCGTTCTTTAGACTTGGAGCTTCTGTACTCCATGAACTGTTTGTATGATGGGCATGGATGTTCGGCTGAAATGGACAGAGTTCCGTTTCAAAATAGAAAGTCAGCAGCCGCTCAAGAAAATCATAGCATTACTGACTTTTATTCACATGGCCCCAGATAGATAGCATTTTTGTTTTGCTACACTTACTTTGATTAACACTGTCCGGCTGGCGAGACGACGCTTGTGTTTCAAGTGTTTCCGTCTGGTCCGCGTCTTTCAGAAACTCCAAACACCGGCCACACGTAAAGCAAAACCGCGTTAATGTGTTAATGTGTTTGCCACAAAACGGGCAAAATATCCCTCGGTCGCAGTCCATGTTCGGTCACCATAAACTTCATTTACGCCATTTACTCCACAACTACAACGCGAATTGCCCGCGCTCACCAACACCACCGTGTCACTTCCGTATTACTTCGTGTCACTTCCGGTGTGTGGTACATTCCCTTTCCGTGAAGAATCTGTCGTTTGTAAATTTGTTTCGGGACTTGTAAAAGTGTTTTGAGTCTTGTTAATTTGTTTTTTAAAATGTAAATTTGTTTTGTTCTTTGTAAAAGTGTTTTGAGTCTTGTTAATTTGTTTTTTAAAATGTAAATTTGTTTTATTCTTTGTAAAAGTGTTTTGCGTTTTGTTAATTTGTTTTTTAAATGTAAATTTGTCTCGATCTTTGTAAAAGTGTTTCAGACTTTGTAATGTTGTTTTGCACTTCCCGGCCACCGTACACTACACCTTGAAAACACAGCACAGAGTTGTTTACCTTCTTCACCTCTGAACGGTACAAACTGTGTTTGTGGTTCTATTGTACATGAATTTGTGAGATCTTGTGGGTTCTCGTGACTTCAGCTGTCAGTCACAGCCGCAGCCGTTCCGCAACAAATCTGGACCTGGCGGGTATTGACGGACGGCGAAGCACAGCGCTGACACAGCAGAGCCGATCCGCAGCAGTTACGCACCCTGTGGAAATTGGGGGTTAGATGATTGTGTACAGATGATGTTTACATAATTCATAGGCTACATTATGATGGATATCACATACAAATACACATCCTGTTATCGTGATAGTTATGTTAAATGTTACATGGTAATGTTACATGGTAGGTAGGCTGTCACGGGGAGACAAATTTACGAGACCGTAACCACGCATGAGTCTATATAATCAAATTGGTGTCTAGATTATCAGCAAGTTTGAGTTATTGATCGATCCCAGAAGCCTTTATGTCTTGTGCATCCCCCCAACAAAACACAAAATGTTGCGTTCAAATCCCTTTTAACATGTATTACTGATTATAACGACTATAATATTACTGACTTTGCTTTATATTACTGCGTTATAGCAAAAAGGAATACATTACTGTAACTGTGTTACTTCCAACACTGGTCAAGAGTAACACATTCAAAAAAGAAATAATTCATGTTATTAGTTGCATTCAAAGCAAGATTTTTTTTACATCCAATCACAATAAAGATGTTAACACATAAATCAGACAATGCACAGGCATTGTCAAGTAAAGTTACAAGTCATCAAAATGGTGACTCGAGTCCAAGTCACAAAGTCTCAAGTCCACCTCTATGGCCATCAGTAATCTTGTCTGTATGATTCCCAGTTAAGTACATGCGCTACATGCGCTACTGCTCCTCAGATCTCTGCAGGGTAAATCGAGACAGCTAGCGAGACTATCTGTCCAATCATGGTTTTCTGTTGCATGACTAAAACAACTTTTGAATGTACACATGTTCCACCAAAACAAGTTCCTTCCCGAGGCTATTTTGCAGCGACACCAGGTCTTCTGCATGACGATTGTGATTTGTTTAAAGGAATACCAATAAATAACAAGTTTTTTTCTCCCATCCTGGAATGCTGTTTGGACTAGCTAGACCCTCCTACAAAGTGCTGTGGAAGATGGTCTGGCAAAACGAGACTACCACACTCCTGATCAACAGAACTTACTTCTTGTCTTGTCACTCTGTGTGTAAAGTGAAGCATCATAAGCTGTCTTGAATGGAAGCTCATGCTACAGGAACAACCGCGCCTTGTAAACATGATTTTAACAATGTTATGTGATTTAATTTCAAATAAGTGTTACATTTTATGTAAACATTTAATGTACATAAGAAAACACATGTTCAGGTCCACAACCATATGTATATGCAAATATTCTTCCTTAAAAGAAATGTACCTGAGAAACACAAATGACCATCTCTTCAGCTGTTTGTATTGGCAAACATGGACGTTGATCCTGATGAACCAGTCTTGCATCTAGAAAACATGTAACATTGAGATGAAATTGGAAATATTGCACGTTGCAAATTTGTAAAGTGTTATAGATAAAGTTATAATAATTAAACATTTATCCCCTGGAGCTGAAAATGCTGTTGTGAAATGGTGGCAGATTGTAGAATGAGGACTGGTGCTTGGTTTTTGGCGCTGTTTTTTGTTGCTTTTGTGCTGTAACAGGATGCACGCATGTCTATGGTTAAGACAGCACTGGAGCATTGAACAGCAATTGAACCACCAAGCTTTTGCTTTTTGTATTGTAGCAGTAATCATAGTAAAAATGACTAATATAAACAAATAATCTTAGAAACAGTGGCAAAAGTAATCACCTGAGGCTTAACCATAAATAAATACAGACTATGGACTGAACAAGCATGTGTGGAGGGGCAACAGGCGAGAGGCTGTTTTATGGGCTCTGACTGAGGTCTGTAGTGCTTTAAAGCTAAAATATACATCATTCCTGCATTAAAATGTCTAAAAATGACTATACTTATGTTATATATTTTGTTGAGATGTGTAATTACACTTTCCCAAATGTTTCCAACAATTTTCAAATCCAGAGAAATCTATAATTTTATTTTAATAACAGGACATTTCGCTTAGCTGCTGTCAGTGGCGACATATAACCTTTGACTCTGTAATCTAATTTCTTTTAAATCACGGGAACCCATATGATACGTTTGAGAATAATTGTAAATCTTACAATGTCAAATAAAGAGTTGTACTCAGTAATCGTAATACTGATTTTTTTCTGCCACACTGCATCATTTTGTCATTGATTGCATGCCACTTTGCAACACAGTAATACAGCAGAGACCTTATTTATTGGTACATTTCAATATCGATTGATCCAGCTTAACGTTAGTACAATGTGCTGGTTAACAAGTAGTAGCTAATGTTAATGCTAATGCTTGGTGGGTAACAATATAGGGTTCCAACATTGTCCAACACGCTAAAAAAGTTAGTTATTTTTTAGTATGATTGTTTTGACAACGGTTAACAGCACTGAATAAGTTCACCAGTAACGTTATTGTATAGATAGACAAGTAATCTAATGCTAAGTTAGCCAGCCAGCACCCCGGTCTGTCTGCCTCACTCCCCTGGCACTAAGAGACTTCCTTCAGGATGATAGCTGCCCTGGTTAGTGTTAGCCCCCAGCCAGCTAGCAGCCAGCCACTACTATTACAGAAATCCAGACCCGGCAAGCGCCGGAGGCAACTGACGTTAACAGCAGTTTGGTGAACCATCAGACCATATCAGACCGCAGGCACCCTAGTCAGAACAGCAGCCATCTGAAACGTTACGTTTCCGTTAACGTTACCAGTGTTTGTGCCGGAAATGTCCCCCCTGCAGAATTTCTCCCCCCTTCAAGTTTAGCTGTCTTTACAGTAGGATTTACCCAAAAAAGTTGGGTTCTTTACCAAAACAACTAGTGAAGATTACAAACAACAAACCCCTTTCGCCCTGGTGTTAAAAAAATCCCAAAAGTTACACTGCTGTGAAACATATTGTGATACTGTGTTTTAGCTGCCGGCTAATGTTATCTAGCTTGCTCACTAACTGGTCAGCTACCAATACAAATCGAATCAAGAAAAACATAAAAACAAAAAACATGAGTTGTGTGACTCTCTGAGTTGAATGTCCTGTGTTGTTTTGACCCACCACCCCAACCAACCCTGCTACAGTAATCGTGCTGTTATTAAGATGCTTTGCATTAAAATATATTAGTTTAAAATTCCTGCTCACCACCACAAAAAATATGACAAAATTGTGTCCCTGATTGTGTCCCTGACTGTACACAAATCAATAGATTAAATAATGTCCCCATTTCACAAACTGCCATGAGATTGGGCTGCAATAACAAAAGCAACATGAGTTGCAACATATTTTGCATACCTATTCCTAATAGAAAGAAAGCTTCTTTTGAGAAGTAGTGGACATTGAGCCAAGCAGACACTCAATGGTATTCTTCAGCACTAAAAACTGTAAAGAAATCGCCTCTATAAAGAATCATGGTAGAAAGCAGCTTTTGCACTTTTGTTTAAAATTATCGCACATTGTGTTAGAAAGCACACCTGGGGCCAACAATACAAAGCATTTGTAGAAGAGACAAAAAATATTTTGATTCCATCTCATTGATGCAGTTAGACGTCAAGTTTTTGCATGGAGCAACTAGGCAAACTACCATCAGGAGAAAGAAAAGGAGATAATATGTTGATCAGTGTCTTAAAAATGTATTTTTAATATGTCAGTGTATTGATGTTATTCCTGTGCGCTACACATTATCTTCCATGCCTGTTAAGGGACCTTCATCCAGCACAAAACATCTAGTGGATCATATTCCAGTCAGAGTGCATCCTGTTAAAGCACACAAGCAACAGAACACTGTCAGCACCTTCTCATTTCAAAAGAGAAGTGGAGAAACACTAGCTCTCGCATAATCACTCACTCCAACCAAAGATGGAACTTCTTCCCTCAGTGACAGAGATCTATGCCTGACACTAAGTTATGGTGGGACCGGAACTATCCCATAAATTAAATGTCATTAATGTAGACTAATCATATTCTAATGTGCCCAAAACAACTTACCTATACATTTTTTGGTGTTCCCAACTGTTTTAGCAAAATAGGCAACCAAATTTTTCTAGCAACCAAATCGATATGCAAATATGGACACTGAACAACTCTGTAAAAATTGATTGCATTTGCTCTGTGGGTTGTAAAAAATATTATTTAAAACTACTTTACTTCATATGTGGAAATCACAAATCACTTTGCTGATTTGACTGATTTATTTCATTTGGCTTATGGGGCGCCGTTTGTAAAGCGGCTCGTGCTGAAAATAACAGCAACATTTTGTCACATTTAGCTTTAAATAATGTTTAAAAAACTGGTATGAAATTTTGAGGGTCACTTTCTTGCACATTTACAACAATATTTGTCAACTTGGAAATATTTTAAATAGTTAAATCCAAACATTAATTGTTACACCTAAATGTTAAATCTATTTGCTAAATCTAAATCTAAATGTTAAATCTAAATCTAAATGTTAAATCTAAATGTTAAATCTAAATCTAAATGTTAAATCTAAATCTAAATTTAAAATCTAAATATTAAATCTAAATCTAAATGTTAAATCTAAATCTAAATGTTAAATCTAAATCTAAATGTTAAATCTAAATATTAAATCTAAATCTAAAATTTAAATCTAAATCTAAATATTAAATCTAAATCTAAATGTTAAATCTAAATCTAAATGTTAAATCTAAATCTAAATGTTAAATCTAAATGTTTCGGGTGAAACATGTCGGTAACCGGAAGTACCAAAATAAAAGCTCGAGGAGGTCAGTGTATGTTTATAGTGTCAAATAACGAATAAAAATTCTCTCATCGGGAGATATGGACTCTTGAACTTGGATAACCGTGAAAATAACTACCTAAAATAATAAACACAGTTGGGGAAAACTGTATTTGAAGAGTACTTTGAGTTTTTAGTGTCACTTTTATGAATGGTATGGGAATTATAGCCACTATAGCCAGCCACGGGGGGGCTCACTTTGACTGGTCTGTCACGTTCGCTTGCATTGAGGTCAGCAAGAGCCTATCCCCGCCCGCCCCCGACAAGGCACGGTACTGTTGGCCATGGTCACACTGCGAAATGTCTAACGAATCAGCGTTAGCCGAGAACATCGGCAGAGCCGTCCCGGTGACTGAACAAACTTATTCAACAGCGACAGCGACAGCCTCAGGGCCACCGCAGGCCACCTCGGTAAGCATGTTTTCCAAATCACAGAGCTAGCATTGTCTTGTTGTCAAGGTAGTAGCAAATCTCTACTGGCTAGCTACCGTTAACTAGTTTAGTTAAGTTAGCCTTGACAACAGGGTTGCTGTTGAATAAGTTTGTTCAGCCAACGGGACGGCTCTGCCGATGTTCTCGGCTAACGCTGATTCGTTAAGACGCAGTGTGACCATGGCCAACAGTACCGTGCCTTTTCGGGGGCGGGCGGGGATAGGCTCTTGCTGACCTTAATGCAAGCGAACGTGACAGACCAGTCAAAGTGAGCCCCCGCGTGGCTGGCTTAGTGGCTAATTCCCACACCATTCATAAAAGTGACACTAAAACTCAAAGTACTCTTCAAATACAGTTTTTCCCAACTGTGTTTATTATTTTAGGTAGTTATTTTCACGGTTATCCAAGTTCAAGAGTCCATATCTCCCGATGAGATGATTTTATTCGTTATTTGACACTATAAACATACACTGACTCCTCAAGCTTTTATTTTGGTACTTCCGGTTACCGACATTTAATTTGCATTTTAGCTAAATATTTAGTTTCACCCGAAACATTTAGATTTAACATTTAGATTTAGATTTAGATTTAACATTTAGATTTAGATTTAATATTTAGATTTAACATTTAGATTTAGATTTAACATTTAGATTTAGATTTAACATTTAGATTTAGATTTAATATTTAGATTTAACATTTAGATTTAGCTTTAGATTTAACATTTAGATTTAGATTTAACATTTAGATTTAGATTTAGCATATAGATTTAACATTTAACATTTAGGTGTAACATTTAATATTTGGATTTAACTATTTAAAATATTTCCAAGTTGACAAATATTGTTGTAAATGTGCAAGAAAGTGACCCTCAAAATTTCATACCAGTTTTTTAAACATTATTTAAAGCTAAATGTGACAAAATGTTGCTGTTATTTTCAGCACGAGCCGCTTTACAAACGGCGCCCCATAAGCCAAATGAAATAAATCAGTCAAATCAGCAAAGTGATTTGTGATTTCCACATATGAAGTAAAGTAGTTTTAAATAATATTTTTTACAACCCACAGAGCAAATGCAATCAATTTTTACAGAGTTGTTCAGTGTCCATATTTGCATATCGATTTGGTTGCTAGAAAAATTTGGTTGCCTATTTTGCTAAAACAGTTGGGAACACCAAAAAATGTATAGGTAAGTTGTTTTGGGCAAAACGGCGCCCCATACTGGCTCACTGAACATCTTATGTGATGTGCAAATTTAAACACAAGATCCAGTAGTGCCGGTCCAACATTTTATTGTCCTCAAGGCAGAGAAATCGTTTACACTGGTTGCAGGTGGATGATTGATAATAGATAGATGATTTTTTCAAAAATAAAAATTAATATTTAAAGAAAATGTCAGATCTGAATTATCAGATGATGTGCATTAAACAATCAATAACCAATTAGGTAAACCGTATAATATATAATCATCCTCTTTATACCGAGATCCTGCAATACTTTTAGGCAACGAAAAAAGAATTTTGTGCTTTTATATTTTTTTGGACCCATACTTTTGTCATACTCAACACTGATCTGCTGCTGGCTAAGTGATCTGTTGTTCTGCACATACAAGGACTTGGATTATACGAACCCCACACCATACCCTACTCTGTAGCCTGACATGCACCATCCCAAAAATGAACTTCACATTGTGGTGGCGTAGACCCCAACACTGTAAAGGCTCTGTGTAGATTCTACATACTACTCTAAATAAGCATTTAGGCTAATAAATAAAAATAAAAATATAACTATGTCATGGTATTACATTCAAATTCAAATATTCAATATCTACATAATATGTACAACTGGACTGAAAAGGTATATGTGGCACATATACTTTTTCAGTCCAGTTGGCAAGTCCTTATTAGCGTTCTCTGTGTCTTCCTTATTTACACTGGAGCATTTGCTTAAAAAGTTGAATATTTCCAGCATGTTCTTTTTTAATCAGAAATATCTTACACACTTTCCTTTGATATGCCCTGTCTGTGAATTATTAAAGGCTAGTATTTGAATTATAAATACACTAACTATAAGGAAACAGGAAAAACATGCACAATGCCCGAGGCTACATTTCTCTTCATCGCATATAATTTCCATTTTAGTAGTTTCCTCCTCTCTCTGCATTCTCCTCCTTTGTTTTCACCTCCCTCTCCCTCCTTTTCTCTGCACACATCCTCCCACCACCCGGCCCAGCCAATGTGATCTGAATGGAGGCTGATTCAGGGTGTCAGGTCCTGTCCTAAATATAATAAATTACCATTGAGCCGGGAATAGTACATCTCTCCAGAGATGGGTCTTGTGCACCACCATCCTGACCCCCCCCCCACCCCCCACCACACACACACACAAACACACACCCTTCTTGCCCTCCAAACCCGTCACCCGTCATCCTGTGCCCCAGTGAGAATTATTCACATTGTCAGGACTGGTTGAAAAAGAGGCCAGCAGAAACCTGGGTGGAGGTGTGTGTTGGGGGAGGGTGGGTATCTATGAGAGAAAGAGTGTGTGGTAGCATGCAAATATGCATTGATGTGTATTTACATGAAGGGGGTGCTCCGGGTTTTATGCATTGATCTGTGTGTTTAATTAAGTGTAAGAAGGATTGGTGTGTGTGTGTGTGTACTTACGTCTGTGTGACTGTGCAGGTGACTCTTAAAGCATGGCTTTAGCTGTCAGAAGAAAACAAACACAGTTACACAATAACAATAAAATATAAAAATACAATAAGTGTGTTGCAACATACAAAAGAAAAAACAATATCTGTGAAATATTATAAACAATACGTGCAATATGTCCAAATGAGATACCACGCTATTCCATGTTTAACATGTGTTAGGCAGTGTCCTCATTTAGGATCCTGATGGCCAGAGGGTAGAAGCTCCACTTCAGCCTCTGTACTGGCTTACCTTCTTTCTCACCTCAACAGGAAGAAAAGGTTGTTACCTGGGATTTTTAATACATGTAGCACAATTATTGCAGCCTATTTATGAAGATTCTTGTATTGAATGAGATGCATGTTTGTGGGTGGCTGTTGCTCAATGGTAGTGCTGTTGCCTGCCAATCGGAAGGTTGGTGGTTTGATTCCTGGCCCTACAGTCCCATGCTGAAGTGTCCTTGGGAAAGTAAATAAACCCAGAGTTGTCCCTGATGCTGCACCTTTGGTGTGTGAGTGTTTATCTGATTTGCAGGTGTCACCTTGTACGGCAGCCTTGGCCACAGTGTGTGAAGGGTGAATGGTTCCTGTACTATGTAAAAGCGCTTTGAGTAGTTGTAGTAGTAGTACCTTTTGAGCCCAAGATGTTCTCCTTTGAAATGGCTCCTGTTGACATCTCCTAAACGCGAGTGACATCCAAGTGCAGTTGATAAACCAGCATAAATGCAGCTTCTAATGGTGGATTCTGTTGATTCATACCCAAAAATTTTAACCCAGTAATTTCAGGCCGTCCAATTGAGCTGTCGACTTGCCTGGGACAATGCGCTCTGCCCGTTGCGCACATTATGCGTCTATCCATCCATCCATCTTCATTCGCTTATCCGGTATCGGGTCGCGGGGACAGCAACTCCAGCAGGGACTTCCCTTTCCTGAGCCACATCAAGCAGCTCCGACTGGGGGATCCTGAGGCGTTCCCAGACCAGGTTGGAGATATAATCTCTCCACCTACTCCTGGGTCTTCCCCGAGGCCTCCTCCCAGTCGGACGTGCCTGGAACACCAACCTTAGGGAGGCGCCCAGGAGGCATCCTTACCAGATGCCCAAACCAACTCAGCTTGCTCCTTTTGACGCGAAGGAGCAGCGGCTCTACTCCGAGCTCCTGAACTGAGCTTCTCACCCTATCTCTGAGGAAGACGCCAGATGACCATTATGCCTCTATGTGGAGAAAACAGCTGTGCTTACCTAACTGGCTAGGGATGTGGATTTTGTCATTTTCCTTAGCAAAATATACTTTATATTTTTGCTTTCTTCTTGCATCTCGGGTAGTGAAACACGTAAGCAAAAAGTCCTGTTTTCAGCATGAGGACAGTTAACAACAATGGAGGGAGGAGAGAGATACATGTTTTCTAGCTGGAAATACAGTCACTATTTTGAGTTCATGTCAGAGGAAATGCTGCCCTGAAACTCGGTTGACTCGCCCTCGTTTCGTGCAACAATAAACAAGATCCCTACTACTGTCTATGCCGAGCTGCCTCACAGAACAGCTTTTTCTTAATCAGAAATCAGATTACTTTTTCAAAGTAACTGTGGCAACACTGTGCCATAGTGAGATACCAAAACAAATGTTAAAAGAGAACTTTGACTTAAGTAATTAACCCCAGTTCTATGAAACATGAGTGAGGTATCTCACCAGATAACCCTCCTTGCCTGGAGTGAGGAAGAGGTGTGCTTACTAGACTGACAGACTCCTGTAGTAGTGGTAAATCAGGCTGTTCTCATGAACCGTTCATACATAGCTATGACAAGTAATGCACTTTTTTCTAAATGCACCAAAATGACTGCTGCAGTATAAGACCAGAGGCCCTATTTTAACGATCTAAGTGCACCGCGTGAAGCGCATGGTGTAGCTGTGTTTAGGGCGTGTCCAAATCCACTTTTGATAGTTTGACAGCGGAAAAAGAAGGTCCGTACGCCAGGCACATGGTTCAATAGAGCTTTACTTCAAGATAGCAATACGCCAATAATCCACCTTAACACACCTCCCTGTAAGCCAGCAGGTTATCCACTTGTGCTTGTTGACTCCAGGGAAGTGAAGAAGAGTCAAGTTTTATATCCAGCACATCTGGAACACCAGAAAAAACTACACTACAGAATTAATTTCCAAATAAGCGTTTTAGTTACTTGCTCGGACATAACCACTGCGGTTATAAAGTAACTGTAAGTTGCTAATAATGACATGCTCGGCTGAGACCCAGGGCTGTTAAGTCTATCTTTGTCGAGTCCAAGACCAGGGCTAGTCAAGACCGAGTCAAGACCAAGTCCAAAGACATTCAGGTCCGCGTCAAAAAAAGGTTTGATTAAAAGTCAAGACCAAGTTCAAATGAGAGACAGTCAAGGCAGAGACAGAAAAGAATATTCTTTTTCAAGACCACTTACCTGTTCATAATTTATGTGATGCAGGAGCAAGTTTATCAGCTATTTTAAGGTGATAATTTTGTATTTTTACTTGTAATGATCAAAAAGCCAGTGCAGAGTAACAACACTATTGGATCAAATTAGGTCACATTATTAACTTTAAATGTGGCAATTCACATAAAGCTAAAGTGCAACTTAACATTTAAGATGTTTTTATTATTCATTATTTTGGTTATCATTATAATAACATTCTGGACTGCCAATGAAAAATGTAAAATTTACATGTTCCCATTCTTGAATTTATTACTTGTCTTGAAGAATCCATAGTACAAAGTTCTCACTGACATTGTGTTTGTGGCCAAAAGGAAAATTATTTATGGCTGATGATTGAGACATTGGGCCAGGTCAATTTCAATGCCCATTCTTTTTTTTCTTCACAATATCTTCACAAGATTTTCATTTTTTTGAAATACATACAAGAACAAATAACAGCAGAGAAATGTCCAAAAAGGTGAACAAGTTGTACAAGTGTACGAACATACTGCTCCATACAACCGTACCAACAAGATGAAAAAAATAAATAAATAAAAAGAACCAAAGAAGTCACGTAATCATGGGTCCACAGAAGATACATTAACATAAAGTCCAGATAACAGAAGAGGAAAAACTAGGTCGTGTAGATGGTGCACCTGCGCGACATATCATTCTCCTTCATATAATTGATGAAATGACCCCATACAGTAGGGAAGTTTGGGGTCCCCTACTAGAGCTGCTGCCCCCGCGACCCGATACCGGATAAGCGGTCGAAGATGGATGGATGGACCCCATACATTTTGAAATACCTCCTGTCTGTCCTTAAGATTGTAATAATGTTTTCCAGAGGTAAACGAGAAGTTGGTTCCCTAAACCACACAGCGATAGCAGGTTTATCAAAGTTTTTCCATGAAACGGCTATTGTCCTTTTTGCTTTCAGAGAACACATATTTTTAAACATTTTTTCACGCGGCTTTATTCCATGTCCCTCTGACTAAAGACCTAGCAGAAAGATATGTCAATGCACATTCTAGATGGATTTTGAATTAAACTAATACCTATTTTCTGAACAAATACACTTGTTCAATCAATGTTTGTTTTTTAAGGGAGTAGGTTACTAAAAAACGCATATATTGCTGGACTTGGTCAAGACCTACTAGACCAAATGAACAGTTCTCAAGATTTGCAAACCGCTCTTAAATTATAGTGATAGGATTATACAGTAGTAGTTGGATAAACTTTTATTTTAACAAAATAATATTGAGGCTATGTCTGAATATTTATTATTCTGAATCAAAATTTTCAATTATTTATTCATTAGAACAACGCATATTACCAACATTTCTGTAAATGTACCAGTGTTAGCCAGCTAACATTAGCAAGACATTAGTACAGGGTAAAATGTACAGATGTAGACAACAACACACCATAAAGACAGCAACAGCATAAAAAAAAGGATTATTCTTTTAAATATTTTTGGGGAATTTTAGGCCTTAGGACAGGATAGTGTAACAAAATACAAGATTTAGGTAACAACAATTTTCTCACAGGTGAACACTCAGTTGGCCAATTTGCAATGTTGCCTAATCAAGACCCCATTAATCTAATACTTATCTAGCCTGCCTCCGTCACTTGCAATTCCGGACCTGCTCACCTAACGTTACTCCCACCTAGGGCTGGCTCATGTCACTACCTTTGAGAGAAGGCAGCATCTCCAACAACCCCTTTATTTAAAGGGCGTGCATTTTGTATGGCCTCAGAGTTTTTCTTCCCTGCACATTCTGATCCTCAGGTTGGTTTAGAGGTCACTGTTAGCCACATTGGCCTCAGAGTTTTTCTTCCCTGCACATTCTGATCCTCAGGTTGGTTTAGAGGTCACTGTTAGCCACATTGTGTCAGCTAATAATATTAGTAATGTGAGGCACGCACTCAGGTCAGAGGGGACATTCGGCCCTTTCCTCCATGGCTGAGGCAAGTAAGGGGAAATTGATGTGTGCTGGTAGCTTTTGTCAGCCATGACAAAATATAGCAACATGTTTTTTTAACTGAAACGGGGGCGCTCTGCGTTTTTATTACCACAAGTTTACATACATGTCTCTGCTGATTGGTTATCACCTGTGACACAGCCAATAAACAAGAGACACACCCACCAAACAAGAGAAAACATAACTCAAAATTGTTGCACACTGTTTGACACCGTTCAGAGGAAACATGTCTATTTTGCTCCATTTTGCTATGAAACCATAGCAAAATGGAGCAAACTGTTTTTAGATTGAATGTGTCCTAGGCATTATTTGGTTTCTGTTTACTGTTTTCCGATGTTATTTTTTGTTATACGAAATAGAAAATAAAGCATATTTGAAATTCTCTCATCCCTTTTGACCATAAAAATAAAAAAACACCATCTATTTCAATTAAAAATGTTGTATTTTAAAATGAGAATCAAACAATCCCTTGTATTTGTTTTTTTTTTAAATACATGTTTATGAAACAAGAACGTCATTCAGCTGACACTTTATTTTGGAAAGGTTCTCTGGGAGTTGAGGTCCCAGAGTTGTGCTTGCAATTACATCTTACTGCCAAAGCTGCCGCCAGAGAAATAATGATAAATAATAATAATAATAGGATTATTGCATTTTCATTGCATTCACTACATTTGTGGAAAATGATAATACTATTGTGGAATTACATTTTCACATTTATATAATAATTTTAATTATGTCACCTGTAAGCTTCTATTTATCAGAAAGAACAGAAAAATAAATTAATTTCTACAATATGAGCAAAATATACACCAGTAAGGATCCTTGATAAAGCCTGTGAAAAGGAGTAAAAGGAGGTGAAAAGTGAAACGTTGCAGAGGTTATTATTTACTGCTCAAGTCAGAGGCTGTGATTGCTTTGTCTTGCACCTATGGGTCACTGCTCACTGTGTGGAAGCTTGGACATGGGTGAAGACCCACAATGAGCCTGTGTGTTCTCCTCTAATTATTAGCCTGTCATTGTTGAATGGTGCGCCAAGGTGGCAGACCAGACCAGAGCCCCCCCCCAAGTCCTCATTCTGTGTGCATCTGTGTGTGTGTATTCATGCGGGTGTGTAGCTGCATTAGAATGAGATGCCCAACCCTTCGTGTGTGTGTGTGGGTGTTCATACTCTTTCCCCAGTCTGGGCTTCAGTATTAATGAGCCCAGATTTCATTTCCGATGAGCGATTATTTGACTGTTCATTTGGCTAAGATTTATGATGAGGCCCTATATCTGTAGCCTGCAGCACTGCTCTAGTCTTTAATAATGGGAAATGAACACATTAATCACCCTGTAGCAGTCAGCCACAGAAAGCACAGGAGCACCATACAATCTGCATCACTGGGTGCCAGAGAATATTACCTCATATTCATTCAAAAGCCTTATCTAGTACATGGTGGTAGGAAAAATTACCTGTCTAATTGATTAAATATCACTTAACATCCTATAAATTGGACAAGAGTCATACACATATTGACACACACTTACACACTTGTAGTCCTGCTGTGATCAAAGACTTGGACAAACCTTAGCCGGTTACCACAACAAACCCACAGGGTTTAGCCAGGGCGTAGCAGGGCTGCTAACCACAAAACCCCATGAGTCACTGGCCTACTTATTCCAAACCACACCTGTTGCTAGGCCAGAGGTCTGAGATTTTGGAGCCACCTGAACAAAAGATCACAGGCATCGCCGCATTTTCATCCCCCTCACCTATCTGGAACTACAGAAACACTCAGAGAACTAAGGAATAATAGTGACTTCATAACCACACAGATTACATAAAGTGGTAACATGATGGCCTGATCAGATTCTATGCAAACATGTGTAGTTAAGTCTCCATTTAAAAGCATTAATGCATGGCATTCTTTGATTATTCCCACTATTTAAAGAGACTATGATTTGTTATTAAGTTTGTGTCAGTTTTTCATCAGTGTTTTTTGTTGCTGTGAAAGTTATGAATCTCAAAATATTGGTTGAAATGGCGGTGTGCTTGTGGTTTCGGGTGGAAACAGCAAGCTATTTTTAAAAAAAAGCAATAGGTACCAGAGTTTTACTGAAAATGCAACCTTATTGCCAGACAAGGATGTTGATATTAGGCAATGTTGCAGATGTAGGTAAAGATTGTGGTTAAGGTAAGGCAAAAACAACAGCAACAAGAACAAATCTAGACAAAAATGTTTGGGAAAGGTCTGTATTTTTACATATGAGAAGGTACTTGAATTCAATGTCATTTATAGAATACTTGGCAGTTAAAGCTGTTGTTTTGATACCTGGGCACAGCAAAACATTACGCACTAACGATGCTACTGAATCTGATTTTATATAATTACAACCTTAAGGATTATAACTTTCAAAATGTGTTTCTTTCAATAATTATGGCAAAGGGAGGATGCAACACTGTAGATGTGTTGTGTTTTTTCTGATGTTTTCTCAGTTTAATGTTCTGGTCTATTTTAACTGGATTTCTTGCAGTTGTAATGTTAATTTAACTTTAGGATTGGTTGACAATTCAAATAATCAAATAAATGCATGAATATAAGTGTAAATCACATGGTCAAAATAATTGTGGTCATAATGTGGTTTAATTGCATGTATCCTGCAAAAAATGGCTAAAGGATGAGAAGGCTTCAGTTTTCATCTTCACATATTTCATAAAGAGAAGACTTTATGTATGATTCACACTAATTTGCTAACTTTACGGTTTTGCTGTTGTTCAAGGCGTTAAACCAACCCAATGAAGAAAATGGGTCTTATTGCTGCATGCCTGCCAAAAATACAGTCCACATAAAGAATGATTCATTATCTCTGTGTCCTTATATCATTGCTTATGCCTACTCATATTTTGCCTCCAGTCCATTTCTAATATGAATTACAAGCAAATAAAAAATACAAAGATACTTAGTCCTCTTCCTTCATTAATTTTGGTCTCTGCTCTGTCCTGTCACCAAAGATCTGGTTGGTCATTAACAATTCAAAGCACTAGTCTGTGTGTGTGTGTGTGTGTGTGTGTGTGTGTGTGTTTGGTTTGTGTATGTATGCATTTTTGCATTCCCTTGGGCATTGTGGACAGAAGCCAGCTAGCTCATTATGTCTCCTTTGGAGGAGTTTAATTGTTTTACAGAACAAAGACTTTTGCTAACTAACCACTATTGTGCCACATCCCAATGTTTATATAAAAACTTTTAGACCCAATATCCTGAGATATCCTCTTTTATCCTCACTAAGGAAAATAATTTAAAATATAAGTCTTACATTATTCACAGATGTGTTTAAATCAGAGAACAATCACACAAAAAAATTACAGCTTAATTTTCCATCTAACACTAAATCTAAGTTGGCCCATATAACTTTATTAGACAGTTATATCATGTTTTATACTTTCTTACACAACAGTTATTTTTTTAATTTAATTTAATTTTCTCACAACAGTTCACTTTAAACAATTTGATAGGATGACATCACTATAAACTGAATAAATACCATATAAATAGATAAATAGTAATAATTGATTTTTGACTTGTCAATCATACTGTTATAGAAAAGAGCAGTAAATGTCATTGGCTCAAAGAAACATACGTAAAAGCTTATAATTGTTTTGCAGCCTCTTGCACAAAGCTGGGCATAAATTTTGTGCAACCACAACCTGACTTCTGTCTTGAATCTTAATGGGACGGGTGTACTGTTTGACTGCAGCTCCCCTATAGGCTGGATATGCTCCCTGCTGACTAAGCTGGTAACCAACATTTCCTTGCTATACAGCTAAACATTACCATCTACTGGACATGATGGACTATGACAATACTAAATTTAAAAATGTTCTCAATTGCTTTGGCACATTTGCTGAAACAAACTTACAATTCTCAAAACTAAGTACAATCCTGAACAAGCTTGTACACAGGAAAACTTGGAGAGTGTTTTTTCCAGAGTAACTATTATTTTCCCCTAAGGGAATACTATTTAATCATTTTGGAGTGTAAATATAACCTACAGCCACTAGAGTGAGAGCAAAGATACAGAATACATTCTATTGGAGTAATATAGCATGACCAAACCCACTAACGTTTTGATTCTGCCATACGTTATGGCTGCAGCCTTGCACTTTCCCTGTCATGACTTCCCATCTCATGCCATCCTGTCTCATGCCGAGTCTTGTCCAAAGGTAAGTTCAGAAGGGTCAAAAACAAAATACGAAATTGTGAATTATTTTCCAGATTGAGTCACGGAGAAGTTTGTGATTTCTGGATGGTATTGTCCAGTGTCTCTGATGTTAACGTACATTTGATGAAACCTCATTTAACATTTAGTCTGCAATATACAGTGGTGTGAAAAAGTGTTTGCCCCCTTCCTCATTTCCTGTTCCTTTGCATGTTTGTCACACTTAAGTGTTTCGGAACATCAAACCAATTTAAACAATAGTCAAGGACAACACAAGTAAACACAAAATGCAATTTGTAAATGAAGGTGTTTATTATTAAAGGTGAAAAAAAATCCAAACCATCATGGCCCTGTGTGAAAAAGTGATTGCCCCCCTTGTTAAAACATACTATAACTGTGGTTGTCCACACCTGAGTTCAATTTCTCTAGCCACACCCAGGCCTGATTATTGCCACACCTGTTCACAATCAAGGCATCACTTAAATAGGAGCTGCTTGACACAGTAAGGTCCACCAGAAGATCCTTAAAAGCTACACATCATGCCGAGACCCAAAGAAATTCAGGAACAATTGAGAAAGAAAGTAATTGAGATCTATCAGTCTGGAAAGGGTTATAAAGCCATTTCCAAAGCTTTGGGAAGCCAGCGAACCACAGTGAGAGCCATTATCCACAAATGGCGAAGACATGGAACAGTGGTGAACCTTCCCAGGAGTGGCCGGCCGCCCAAAATTACCCCAAGAGCGCAGCGACGGTCTGGGGCTGTTTTGCTGCTTCAGGACCTGGAAGACTTGCCGTGATAAAAGGAACAATGAATTCTGCTGTCTACCAAGAGATCCTGAAGGAGAATGTCCGACCATCTGTTCGTGTACTGTAGCTGAAACAAACTTGGGTTCTGCAGCAGGACAATGATCCTAAACACACCAGCAAGTCCACAAAATGAAGACTTTGGAGTGGCCTAGCCAAAGTCCTGACCTGAATCCTATTGAGATGTTGTGGTATGACCTTTAAAAAGGCCGTTCATGCTCGAAAACCCTCTAATGTAAGTGAATTAGGACAATTCTGCAAAGATGAGTGGGCCAAAATTCCTTCAGGACGCTGTAAAAGCCTCATTGCACGTTATCGCAAATGCTTGGTTGCAGTTGTTGCTGCTAAGGGTGGCCCAAACAGTTATTAGGTTTAGGGGGCAATCACTTTTTCACACAGGGTCATGATGGTTTGGATTTTTTTTCACCTTTTAATAATAAACACCTTCATTTACAAATTGCATTTTGTGTTTACTTGTGTTGTCCTTGACTATTGTTTAAATTGGTTTGATGTTCCGAAACACTTAAGTGTGACAAACATACAAAGGAACAGGAAATGAGGAAGGGGGCAAACACTTTTTCACACCACTGTATAGACGGACACATATTTTTTAAAGTATTTTATTCATCAGCATGATAGTCTGCATTTATCTTGTAGACAGTATTTTATTAATTTGTATTATTGATTACTGTTTAGTTAAAAAAAATACAAAATATATTTGCAAGTATTTTAGACATTAGCATGATAGTCTGTATTTTTCTTACTGTTTAGTTAAAAAACATCATATATTAAGTATTTTATTCATTAGTATGATAATCTGCATTTATCTTAGAGATTGTTTTGGGGTTGTGGTTACACAATAGACTGATCGGCAGGCAATGTTCACGTCTACATGCTTTTAATGTGACACTGAGCTGATATGTCCGCTTGAGTCTGACACTATTTTACTGTTTCTTCCAGACAGCTAAAGTTGAGCTGAGATGGTGAAGTAGCTATCCACAGAACTGCAAACATCTTTTTCTCTACCTCCCTTTACCTCTGCTCCCTTGGTCCCCCGTTCTCTACCGCCCCTCCTCTCTCCCTACCATACATATTATTTTAATGTGTGCATGTGTTAATAGTTTCTTTTTTATTTTGTTATTGTTTGAAAAAAAACTTCTCTGTAGGAGGCATACTCCAAAATTGGGACCTGTGTTCACCCCAGATCATTTGTGGATGCTTCTGGCACCTGTCCTGAGTAATTTTCTGTAGTGGTCGCTGCACTGGGCAGTGGGTGGACACTGGATAGGGCAGACATGTGGGCTGTGTACCTATAGATGGTGTTTGTAGCACTATGTTGTCATGTTGATGTGATCATGCCCTGTTCCTTTTTTCAGAACGTTGATGATAAGGAGGGTTTGTACAATAATGTGCCAGTGGGGATTCTCTGCAATGAACAAGAAAACATCATTTCACACACACAGTCCCTTCACCACAATGTATCCTCAGTGGGAATCATCTTAGAGGGAAACATTGTGATGGATGTTGACAGCCCGCCCCATGTTAATAGCCTACCCCAGGCCATGTACATTGACTTTCCTATGCACTGCATCTCAACTACCTAAAGTACATGAAGAAAACTTTAGATTTTTAACAGGTACTTCTGAACTTAGGTAAGACCGATCTGAAACCTAAACTTCAAAAAAGTTGTCAAATGTTTTTTTTATTAATTTATTAATTTTTATTAATTTTTTTTAATTAATTTATTAACTGCCTGAGAAAAAGGAATAGTCCCTACAGGTGGGATTAACTGTATGCCAAATATCTATAAACCCTGAGCTGCTGGCCCATGATTTCAGAGCATTTGTAGCCTGAGCCTGGTCTCTAGGGGCCTTCGTGTTCGACCGATCAATAATTGGGTCCCACACAGAATTAAAATCTGCCCCAACAATAAAAGAACAGTCTGTTAACTCCAGCAGCTGATTGGTGAGCGTATTATAGAAATTGCCATCAAAAACATTAGGCGTGTAAATTGACACAAATGCAATTTTTCTGGCACCAAATTCTGTTGTAGAAATCACAATCCTGCCTGTATCATCTGACCAAGAGGACAACACTTTAAGTGTCATTCCGTTTGACATTGTTGTCAAACAGAATAGTTTTGTTTTTGAGTTCGCTGATGAGGATGCAATTGTGTGATAGAATCTACTGGCTAAAAGGCCGGCGTCCACCTGCAGTAAATGAGTCTTCTGTAATAATGCAATGTCAACATTTCTCTTTTTTAGTAAGCCCGGAGTGCTCGCTCGTTTATGAGGAGCATTCAGTTTGCCACAATTCCAAACTAAAAATGAAAGATCACCCATTATCAAAAAAGCTGCATTATGGATATTGCTACTGCCTTTCACTTCGCTAAATTCTAACAATAGTGCATCCAAAGTTAAGTCCTTCAACACACAAAACATGTAAAACACATAACAGCAAAAAGAGAACACCAGCCCATAAATACCTTGTTGCAACAGTAACTGGTTCCACACTAAATTAACATCAGAATAAATGCATTTTCCATCAATAGGAACAAGAAACACAAAGCACAAAACACCTTTGAAAGGAAACTCTAGCCTAGCAGTGTCCCAGCTAACCTATGGAGAGAAGGCCATTTAAAGCTAGGTTGACATGGCATTCAGAAACACAGTCTCTGTAATCATCAGACAACAGTGCAACAAAAATCAGGACGCAGTAAGAGAACAAGACAAACCAACAATCCATGTTCATTCGGCAGTTGTTTCAGTCCTGAAAAAATCCAGACCCTTGACTTGTGCAGAATCCAATAGAAGGCTTGCCGCCGCTTGATCGAATAATTGCTGTAATCCGGGTAGAAGCGAAATTTCTGGACCTGAATGACGAGCGGAGATCTCCGCGCAGCTTGTAGGGTCTTCTGCCTGGTTGTGTAGCAGAGGACATTAAAATCAAAGGGCTATTAGTAGTGGTGTTCTTCTTTGGGCTATCACTGTAAATTCGGTGGGCTTTCATAATCTCTATCTGAACATCTAGCTAGATCATATAACTGCTAGATTCAGAAACCACTTAGGCAGCAAGCATGAGAGATATGGGATAGCGTTAGCACCTTCTATATGAAGGTAAATATGGTGCAAAAGTGAGAGCGCGCAGATGCGATGTGAGCACTTGTAAAACATGACTTGAGAGCGCAGATGCGATGTGAGCACTTGTAAAACATGACTTGAGAGCGCGCAGCAAAAAATCTGTACTCGTATTTTTTATTTTTTTATTTTTTTCCATTTTTTGTTTAATTCATGTTATTAGAGATGCATTTCTGATTTAAATTCTGCTCCGTTATGACAATGTTTGCAAATAGTTTGACTTTTCTCTTTGGCACCAGTGCATGGAGCTGCCCACGCAGCAGAGCATCTGAGGTCCACTGGATCTAACCCAGACCTTTGTTGTTCTTCACAGGTGCAACGGAAGGAAGCCAAAACACACTGCACACAAACGTGGCTTATAGCTGTTATAAAATTAGCAAAGTATGTCTAAATTAATCTGTTTTGCTTTTGTACTGTGTAAATGCATTAATATTTAAAAATTACATTCAGATGGTTCTAAACAACATCATGGCCTGGAGAAGAGGAAAAGGAGGATGACGATGGATGCTCTGTTGAAGTCAGATTCAAAATGGCTGGCTACCTACGTCAGTTTGTGGAGACAGGTATATCATTTTCATGTTTTCTCAGTTGTACTTTTAGGATCTAGTTATTATAGAACATGTTGAAAGCAATAACATTTACAATAGTGAAGACTTAAAACACGTGGAATTATGCAGTGATCAAAAATGTGTTAAAAGAAACTTTGTATTGTGGCCTCCTTGTGCCTTGATGGAAAATAAGGCTTTTAGAAAGAAATGCATACCTTTTTTTTCCCCCCCCTATTTGTCTAAACTAATTTCAGCAAGTCGAATTTCAAGTCTCCATATCATATTTTTAATTGATGTAACACTTTTTTTTACCCTCTCTTCCATTTGTGTGTTATGTGCTTCCATAAAAGTAACCAAAGAAACTCAAGCAGCTGGTAAAATTCTGGGTTGGCTGGGAATTGCCCATGCAGGACATGAAAGTGGAGGTAGTGCAGGCAGACCATCCAACATCTTCCACCTGCTTCTATATCCTGCGCTTGCCTGGTTACTATACCAACTACCAAGAGTTCCATGATCATCTGGAAGGTTGCATTGCAACAAATGATACTGGGTTTGGACTGATATAAAGTCATGATAATGACAAGTTCTGCTGTGTGCTATTGTTAGACCACACCACAAATGTTATAGGAAATTTCAGCCAGTGGGGGCAGCCATTTTTGCTTTTTATATTGTTACCTTTAATAACAATATATGCAATTTGTTTATTTACAAAGTTATTTGTTTACATTGACAAAGATGTTTTGTATAGTGGCTTCCATTGAAATGTTTTTATTTAACTGTAAGTGTTTTGAAACAAACAGTGCATGTGTTCAAAACAAAATTTGAAGTAGAAAATTGAAAGCTGCCTGAAGCCGGCTAATGCAGTTTGCTTTAAACTAATGGAATAATTTGCCATGCTCAAGCTGTTACTTGTTGTAGCTGTTTTAACATTGTTATGTTTTAAGACTTAATAGTTAATTGTTATGTCAAAGTAAAGTATAGTAAACTGAAACAAAGGCTATGTATATATCAGTTTATTTAACATTCTCCAAATATCCTGCATAACCACGTCGGTGAACGACAACCTAAAAGCTTATGGTTTGACTTATAAAAACTTGTTCAGGAAGGATGTGAAGTGTGACATACTTTTCAGACGTCACACTGCACTAATAACAAAGATCCTTTCTTGTCCTTGCTTGTTATCTCGCTTGCATCCTGCTATTTCAATCATTTTTCAATAATTTAGTTTATTTTCACAAATACATGGCAAGCAAAAAAAGAGATTAACCTACTCATAGCCAATGCTGTGCATGTATTCCAGTGCGACTAAATATTTGTCTACTCCCATGCATATTGAAGGTCCCATTGGGGCCACAGCAGCATGAAGTCCAGCTAACTCATCAGGTCTCAAAGGGCAGTCACTTTCAGGAATGTGGATGCCACAGTTTAGATCAGAGGGTATAAGGCCACTACTCTCCCAGTCAATCAGAGGGATGTGCAAATCCTGTAAGATCAGAAGTAATTATTTCTTCTGCCTTAAGTCTGTGCAGAGCATATTTCAGAAATGCATACCTCATTGTATTCTCCTGAGTTTTGCTGTAGTCCCATGTACCACAGTTGGTTGGGAGTGAGATTTCTCTCAGTTGAAAGGGGATGATTGTCCCAGCCATCGGTGAACACACCAAGCTGGGCTTGCAAGCGGGGAATAAACGTGTAGTGGCAGCAGAAAAGGTGAGCACTACTTGACAGGTCAAGAAAACCCATCCTCCTCCAGCTGGTGCAGCAGATTATAGAAGAGACATGTGACCGCTTTAAAGACATCTCTCCAGAGACGTTCAATTCTGTTTAAAGCACAATAGAGGTATTAATAATCAATTGAGATCATGCCATTTAATAATAGCATTACAATCTTAACATATTTGTGTGTGTTCTTGTTACCTCTGATTATGCACACTTTTTCCCGCAATGAGCTCCTCGAACGGTGAACATAAGGCGGGCCACATCCACATTTTCCACGCCATGGTCTCCCCGAACCCTTATAGGTGAAGTTTGTTATTGTTAAATGGTATAGATTGTTTTCAATTTAATAAAAAACCTTTACCTTTGTGGTAAGCCATGCTTCTCAACTGCTTCATTGAAGAAGGCAAGGGTAGTGGAGGCCTTGTTGTTATCAGCAACACCAAGATACATAATCTGAGAATACAGAAAACACTCCTTCACACACACTAAACCACACATTTGGATTTAGGTACATAAGATTCATTCATGACGTGGACTTTAAACTACTAGGTGTCCATATGAAAAGTCTGATTTTCTGCATAAACAAATAATTGGTCTTATTGTAAAGCAGCACTTAAAAGGCATGGTGTAGAAACAGCCTTTGTTAATTACTATTAGGGATTATCTGTACCTTTCTTGAGTAGCCGTCAATTCCTCCGAATATCACCATATTGTGTGATGGGACAGGAAGGAGGACCCAAACGCAGAGACGTGGAGGCAGGAATAGTCCGATACAAAAGGGGTTTTTATTCCAACAGGTCAAAAGAAACGTGCAAAAGGCGAAGTCCAAACATAAATTCAACCCAACACTGGGAGAGGCAGGAGTCCAAAACGGGGAGGGAAGCACACCGGGGACTGGCAGGGGACTCACGGGGAAAACCACAAAGGAAAGCCGGGAAACAGGCAGGATCAGGCCGGCTGGCAGGACAAACACACATGGAGCACGGGCGACATAAACAAACAACTTACAGGGAAAGGCGAGGCGAACAAACTCACAACAGGACGGCTGGACAGGCAGAACGATCTGACAAGAGACAAAGGAAACACATGGGTTAAATACAAGAGGTAACGAGGTAACGGGGAACAGGTGAGACATCAGGTGCATCACATTAGGGCGGGGCTGGACAATCAGACAAACAAAGTGAAGCTAGACTAGACAAGACAAGACAAGACAGGAAGTGACTACCAAAATAAAGCAGAAAGCAGAACAAACAAACACAGGGGAATAAGACAGGGCCAAGAACACAGGACCACGGAGAAAACCGACAAAAAACACAAGTAGGCCAAGGAAAGGGAGACACACACACCCAAACAAAAACCCCAAACCACAACAATATTGTACCTTAATTGACATGAAGAAAAAAAAAAAGTAAATCATTTATCCCCTTAGTTCCTACATTGTTAAACTAAAATAGTTTTCTATTAGACTAATACAACAAACCTTATTAGTTTGTGGTTTGTGTCAATATGCACCAAAGATCTGGGGGCTGGGACAGAGTATGTCCTGCGTACCACACACCGCAACTCAGCCATTCTGGACACAATCCCTACAGTGTCAACTCTGTGCATTGATGCACGAATCCTCTGCCACTGTACACGATGTCCCTGTGCTCGCAGCAGTCCCATCATCATACGGTATCCAGCATTAGGGCTGCTAGAGTGAATGGCTGACACAAGGATGTCGAGTTCATCATTTGTTAGGTCACTGTATAGACCCCTCACAGACAACCCCCATTCATTCATGCGTCTCTGCAGTGTCCACCTAGAAACCCCTACAAGCTTTGCAATGCACTTTACAGATAGGCCCATATTAAGAAGCTCAGACACATATTCCTCGCTTAAAATAACTCTGGGGCGGCCACTATTTCCCCTTTCCAGCAAAACTGTTACAGCTGTTTCCTGTTCATGTTGCCTAGAGACTAAACAATGCACCTCAGTAATGGCATCAAACACAGCTTGAGGAATCTCAAGCTGGCTTGAAAGTGCGCTGAGCACAACTAACTCCTGCGAACAAATAAACTCGAGGTAATCTATGTCTAGAGGGGCACGATCAAGGGCACTTGATAGTCTGGTGTAGAGCCTGGTCAATAAATGATCAAGCAGCCTTTCCTAGAGGGGGAAAAAAATATGTATAATTATGTATGTAACACTGTTAATATCCCAGTAACAATTCCAAATCTAGCTGGACAATATGTCACAGAATTAACTTAACAACCTTTTCAAACAAATTGTTTAAATGGATACAACTTTTGTTACATATATCACTGTCTTTTGACCCAGATATGCAGGTTCACAGCCTACAAAGTAAACCACACCTCTATTATTATAAAACATTTTTGCTTAAACAAACTGTTGGAGAATTGTTTGAGTTTCCTATGTAGCAGAATGACTCTAACCCAATTATTAATTTCACACAAGCACATTTATTCAATGCAGACAGACAAAAATGCTTTCCGGGCAGTTAAACGTGCACGGTCCTAATGGAAACTTGTCTAGTACAGAGGTTCCCCAAAAGGCACTTTGACAATGTTGTGCTCATATTATAAAGGTTCCCCTTGTGGAGCCTGATTGGTCAGCTATATGGTTGCTGGGGCACACTCCCTATTCTGCCTCTTCCCTCTTCCTTCTTGCCTATCTGTTTTTACTCAGTTATCTTCAGTTATCATTTACCCAACAAGACAGCTATGCTCACTCCCTTCTCAGTCTGCACGTCCTGTTCTCTGAGTTATCAGACCGTCCTTGAACTTCAGTGTCCTTGTCCTCACCAGATCCTCTTCTTGCGCTCACTGTAGCTTGTCTGATTAAGACAGCCCTTCCTGTTCTCTCCCTCCTAGCTGCACCCCAGCTGCAAAGCATAATGTATAATATGTCACACATACACACACTCTTATTCACTCTTTGGTTAATACAATTTATACTTCAAGCCAGCTTTTACGTGGCCGTTCCTGAGTGCCCTGCTCATCACCACCTCAGCCATTGTATTATTTTACCACAAAACAAAAGAAATTAAAAAAGAACATGTGTTACTGCCAATAACAAAAAAAGCATAATCATAAATAAAAAATAAAGCGTATTTATTTCCTCTGCCTTTAGACGGCCACTGCCCAGGATGTTTGGAGTTGTTATGGCAACAAATGACAGCTGCATAGCTTGACTAAACATAATCACTAATATAATTTCAATTTGGCATATCTAAACACAATAAACAATTGCCATCGACAGCCATACCCCTTAGGATGTTAGCAAAAGCTAGCAAACTGTGCAAATTATAAAAATAAAAGCACAAATTCCCGTGTTAGCAGAATGCTAATAAATGACGGCCATTTCCGCTACAGCGTTGTCATTTAGCTAGCTAGCTACAGTAACATTACTAATTAGAGCTAACAATAATGTTAGCCAAAGTACATTTATCGACTCTTATTTTGTTACTAACGTAACACGTTATTATGAATGTGAGGTGTCTGTGTCATCATTTATTTCCTCGTTAATCACAGTAACGTTACGTATAAAGGTCTACCAAAACAACGTTTTTGAATAAACTTACCCTGGCTTGTTGGGCCATTGTGGATTGCCGCCGACATGAAGAAGAACAGAAAAGAGCGCTTGCACCAAATATACCGTACGAAGTGTTGCAAAAGTCGAGAGCGCAGACTCGCCGCTGTGTGATGCGAGAGAGCAGACTGCAGCGACAGATTCGAGAGGTTGTAATCACTGAGTTGTGGTTGTACTGGAAAAAGTGACTAAAGTGGAAAAAAATAAAAAATACGAGTACAGATTTTTTGCTGCGCGCTCTCAAGTCATGTTTTACAAGTGCTCACATCGCATCTGCGCGCTCTCTCACTTTTGCACCATATTTACCTTCATACTTCTAGCCCCTCCCGAAAGCGTGGCCATAACTCTCAAGAATACTTCTGTTTCCACTGTGGTTTTTAGGTTGTTCACATCAGATCTGATAGAGCCTAGGTTTTGTAGTCAGAGACGCTAGCTGGGCATGGATAGCAGTTAGCTTGTATTCGTTGTCAAGTCCCATCTGTTGAATCTGAGACTGGATCTGAGAAAAGCTACGCTCAAGGTAGCTTTTCGGTTTCTCCAGTAATGCCTCTGCAATGGCGTCTGCATTGCCCCCTTGGGGTTTGTTCTTATTTGCCATTCTGCTTAAGTACCTCTAACGAACACAAAGTGGTAAAATATCGATGTTGGAACCATATTAAACAACTATTTGACAAATAGTCGGGAGCTACACCTTAAGCCGCCATCTCTGTCCAGCCGATCACGTGACTCCTTGCTCCAGTTCATTGAGTGCAATCTGTGTGTGTGTGTGTGTGTGTGTGTGTGTGTGTGTGGGGGACCCAACCTGCTTCTTCCCTAAACATCTTCCTTATGGATTTATTTTAAAATTCTGCACCTTGTCTCAAATATAAAGAACATATGTTAAATTACACTCTGTTCAAACTTTAATGTTTTCTGAAAAGCATGTCTTTCCTATTAACCCACGTCCAAATAACAATATAACGCTATATTTTTTCTTTCTTTAGTAGTACTAGGCCTACTACCCTGCTGTAGCAGTGGTATTAGTAGTAGATTAGTATTTGTATCAGTTCTAACGCTGCTTTTATGAAGTATCAGCATATGTCATTGTGTTTTCTTTAGGTTATATGATATCAAGGGTAATGGCTCTACTTACAAATCCTGGGTGTTGTGACACTGTTTTTGCTTTTATATCAACAAATAACCCAAGATTATTGTCTTAATACTGTCATGCATAAGACATTTTTTACTGTCTTGGGCTCGGTCTTGAGTCAGACTCAAACCTTTTTGGACTGAGTCTTTTCTTGGACTCAAACCTCTTTGGACTCAGTCTTGACTTGGTCTTGACTAGTCCAGGTCTTGGATTTGTCTTGGACTCGACAAAAGTGGTCTTGTCAGGGGAAATGTCAGGATCTGATGAAATAATTTGAGCTTAGTAAAAGACTCAGTAAAAGAGCCAAGGAAGCTGTGTTTTAATAAGTAAAAGGGTAAGTTACAGTTCATAGGGTGATCCCACCGCTCCTGGGTTGGCATAAGATAGAGAACAAACTGTCTTCCTGGGGCTGAGAGTGGGTGATCCAGGTATTTTCCGCAACCTTACTTTAATGATGTGATGAGAAACCAAGATGTCTGGACTACGTCCAACTGATAACAACAACAAACCAGGGTGGAGAAGAAAGCTTGCTGGAGAGAATAAGCAGTGAGGGTTTTGAGCTAGTTGGGACCAGTACCTGAAAAGACCATCTGTTGGTAAGTTGAGATAGAATCTGTCTTAAAGTGAACTGAGTCCTTATGTATAAACTGTAACTCCTTGCAATATTGTCACTAAAGATGATTGACTTCCACTGGAGGACTCCTGTATGTTATATTCTGGCCTACTATTAAACGAACATGTAGGTTAAAGGTGCAGTCTGAGACGACTTGAGTTGATCTTAATTCGAACCTGGCCACTGGGGCCATGCCAGAACCGGCACCACAACTACAACATCTTCACCGACACCTAAAGTCACATTCAAAGTTTAAACGTTCGCCCACATTGGAACAGGGCGGAATGTGGGGCTTATAGACAACACAATGGGTAATTTAAGCACAGGGCCGCTACTCTGTAGTTTTGACGGTCGTACGAGTGGAAATCTGACCCTGCTGTAGGCGAGCCGACCCTACGTTCAAAAGTAACTGCTTTGGCAAAAGCAGCCGGCCGTTGAGTGGTGCAGCTAACACAGATCTCCCACAATAGCATGGTCTAGCCCAGCCAGGTTCTTATTGTTAAATAAACAGAGAACAAAAAAAGAAATTCCTTGTACTTGTGTTAACACAAATATAAGGAATTTCTTCTTTGGGCCAGAAGCACGGCAGCTTTTGTTATACTCAGCAACCGGTGCATGTTAATATGCTGGGAGATTGAGCAGACCCGCAGGCAGATCTATGGGACAAGCAGTAAATAATAAATGTAATAATTTCGCAAGAATTTAAAAAACAGACTAGCATGAAGACAATACAGCCACGACCAGAAACGAGGCGAGCACCGAATAGCGACCCGGAAGTGAGCTGTGACGTTGCTGTCAAAGAGCAAGAAAGGGGCCAGGATAGGGTGACCAGACGTCCCCGGTTTCCTGACAGACCCGATATAAGAAAAGATAAGATAAGAAAGAAAACACTGACCAAACATAGCCGATAGTTGCACACCCACAACCTCAAGACAGCCAGAGCCAGTGCTGCTCAGAGCTCAGAGATGTTTTAGAAAGCCTTATTTATAACAAACTGGACTGGACAACACACAGCAGCCAACTATACAGGAAGACACAGAGCCGGCTGTACTTCCTGAGGAGGCTGCGCTCCTTTAACATCTGCAGCAAACTGCTGTGGATGTTCTACCAGTCTGTGTTCACCAGTGTCCTCTTCTACACTGTGGTGTGCTGGGGGGGCAGCATATCAAAGAAGGACACCCACAGGCTGGATAAACTGATCAGGCGGGCCGGCTCTGTGGTCGGCATGAAGCTGGACTCACTGGTGACGGTGGCAGAGAGGAGGACATTGGACAAACTGCTGGACATTACTGACAATGCCAGCCACCCCCTGCACACCGTCATCAGCACCCAGGAGACGGTTCAGTGGAAGGCTGCTCCTCCCCAAGTGCCGGACCAACAGACTCAAGGACTCCTTTGTCCCTCATGCCATTAGACTATACAACTCCTCACTAGGGGGGAGGAGGAAATAGGGCAGAGAGGACAATACAAACATACATACATACATACATACATACACACATACATACATACATACATACATACAGTACACATGCACACATACATACATACACACCTGGACTTAAATTCACATATGGTCACTTTATAATAATTTTTTTAACATTGGACTAAACACTGACACTTTAATAATAATTTATGGTCTTTTCTTTGTTTATTTGATGAATGTTCTTATTGTTATTATTTTTATTGTTATTTTGTTGTCTTTATACTGTCTTTTTATCTATTTTTTATTTCTTTTTTTCTTGCTAAAACTGCTGCTGGAACTTTCAATTTCCTGCGGGAGTCATCCCAAAGGATCAATAAAGAGAAGTCTAAGTCTAAGTCTAAGTCTATTTTACGATGCTAAAATTACTGATTATTTACATGGCGTCAGGTGGGTTTAGCGAACGCAATTTCGCGGACTTTTATGTTTTAAAAAACGATTTTAATCTTTAACAGGAAGGTCGACCTACTTAGAAATCCTTTCCATAATGTTGTCAGACACTTAGAATATTAATCTGAGTCTGTCAGAAGCAAAACGAGCACTTTTATGAACGTGAAAACAAGCTGGACAATTATCCCATTAACTTACATTGTAGCTTGTTTCTCTGCTGCCGACAGCGATCTTGTTTAATACTGCATCAATGTCAAAGGAAAATAATTCCTCAATAGTTTTTATTGTACTCCATACTCATTGAGTATTGGATACTCAGAGGTGTAGTGGAGTGGAGTATGAAGTAGCAGCAGGGGTGATTCTAGGATCAGACCTTTTTTTTGGGGGGGGGGGCTCAGCCCCTAATGAGAACAGCTCTAGGTCTAGTGTCCCTGTTTTAAGTTTTCAAAAATCAAAACGTGACGTGTTTTGGAGATATATATGCTTCTGAGCAAAAATGTCCCCGGGTGTTGTCTGAGAAATCTGGTCACCTTAGGGCAGGAGAATTCCCATCCAGTCTTATATATATAAGCAGTGTATTGGCTAAAAGCGACTGGTAGGGAGAACTCCAATCCTGCTACAATCATTTGGGGGTTATTATTTTGTGCTTTGGAACATAACTGCCGTAAAATCAATTTAAAAAAATATATAGCTGCAGCAGCGATGATCAGGGCAGAACATTTTGAGACAGAAAAGAAAAAACGGTGGATGGACAAGAGGAGAAAATGGCAAATAAACAGATTCTGTCAGGCGAATTACCAAACAGAAATTGTATGCCCTGTTTAAGTGTGGCTTTGTGAGTGGTGCATAGGGGATGTGAACTCCTAACTTCTTGCTCTAAAAAACAGTATCAACCTTGTTGAGCTACATCTCCTGTAAGAAGCGTGTCTACAATTCCCACAGCACAATGCCAGAGTACCCAGTGGCATGTTATCCTAGGACACAAACTAATAAGATGATCCTTTCAGACAGGTGTGTTGATGTTTAGACATATTCACAGGAAAGGATAACAGTAAAGGTGACCAAAGCACAAAGGCTGATTAGGTATCAGACGGTTTTCTTGTAACTCTTGGGGCTTAAACTAACAACCTTTGGGTTTGAAAGCAAAAGCTGATCTCAGTAAGACCCACAACCTTTTGGTATGAAGGCAAAAGCTGAAAGTACAGTGAACTATTGGCTAAGTGTTGACACTACATGCTTCATAACATTAGACAAAATTGCAAGATTTTAAAATGTCATATATTATAATATATGTATATATATATATATATATATATATATATATACATACATACTGTATGTATATAAATTCTTAGAATCTGGTTACTTTATCTAGTCTGGCGGAACCGTAACACCTGAGCCAGGGCAGGAATGCATTTCTATCTTGGAAATTCAAACAGCATTTCACATTAAAAAAAATATAGGGAGAATGAAATATAACTGTGCAGTGCAACCTCTGCTTGCCAGCAACCTATGGGGCGCCGTTTGTAAAGCGGCTCTGCTGAAAATAACAGCAACATTTTGTCACATTTAGCTTTAAATAATGTTTAAAAAACTAGTATGAAATTTTGAGGGTCACTTTCTTGCACATTTACAACAATATTTGTCAACTTTGAAATATTTTAAATAGTTAAATCCAAATATTAAATGTTACACCTAAATGTTAAATCTAAATGCTAAATCTAAATCTAAATGTTAAATCTAAATCTAGATGTTAAATCTGAATCTAAATGTTAAATCTAAATGTTAAATCTAAATCTAAATCTAAATGTTAAATCTAAATGTTAAATCTAAATCTAAATGTTAAATCTAAATCTAAAAGTTAAATCTAAATCTTAAATCTAAATCTAAATGTTAAATCTAAATGTTAAATCTAAATCTAAATGTTAAATCTAAATCTAAATGTTAAATCTAAATGTTTCGGGTGAAACTAAATATTTAGCTAATATGCAAATTAAATGTTGGTAACCAGAAGTACCAAAATAAAAGCTCGAGGAGGTCAGTGTATGTTTATAGTGTCAAATAACTAATAAAAATCATCTCATCGGGAGATATGGACTCTTGAACTTGGATAACCGTGAAAATAACTACCTAAAATAATAAACACAGTTGGGGAAAACTGTATTTGAAGAGTACTTTGAGTTTTTAGTGTCACTTTTATGAATGATGTGGGAATTATAGCCACGATAGCCAGCCACGGGGGGCTCACTTTGACTGGTCTGTCACGTTCGCCAGCAAGAGCCTATCGCCACCCGCCCCTGCCAAGGTACGGTAAGCAGTGTTGCCAATTCCGCTTATTCTAAGCGACTTTGGGCTTGTTTTTTTGTAAAGTCGCTTTCAAATATTGGTTGTCTCGGGTTGCGGTTTTTTTGGGCTTCTCACTAAAGTGTGGTTGCTTATTTGGGCTTGTTCCCAGCTTGTCCTTGCCGGTTCGCTCGATCCCGCCCCTTTCCCCATAAACACTATAGAGAGCACCGTTATTTCCCGCCCACTTCCTGCTTCTAATTGGCTCTGACCCGGATGGAAACGAGTACCAACCAATCAGAGGCAGAGCAGGGCAATCTGTTTTTTTCTGGTTAGGAAAATGCACGAGTAGCGACTAATGGTGAGTGGACTGTTGGAGAGTTTTTGGAGGAATAAATGCCCGGGATAAAGTGGGCGAAATAGAGGAAGAAATATAACAAAGACTGGGAGAAAGAGAAAGGAGGAAAAGAATGGATTCAACCCGTCTTGGGGAACAACTCAAAATCACTGTGAAAAAGTGTCTATATTTCAAATCCCATCAGTTTTCTGATGTTAAAAGGTGGTTTAACTCCTGTGTTCATTGTCCTGAAGCCCAATAAATAAACTCTAGCCTACTGTGTGTACAGTTTACCAATCTGTCCACATAGATTGTAAAACCGTGAACACAGTTTTATTTATTTTTCTCTTTCCAGGATCTTAGGGGGGCTCCGTAGAAAAAGTCGCTTATTTTGGGCTTGTTTTCACAGGCCTGGTTGCGTATTTGTCTCGCAAGATCTGGCAACACTGACGGTAAGCTACTGTCAGCCATGGTCACACTGCGAAATGTCTAACGAATCAGCGTTAGCCGAGAACATCGGCAGAGTCGTCCTGGTGGCTGTAAAACTTATTCAACAGCGACAGCAACAGCCTCAGGGCCACCGCAGGCCACCTCGGTAAGGATGTTTTCCAAATCATGGAGCTAGCATTGTCTAAGTTCAAGAGTCCATTTCCCCGGATGAGATGATTTTTATTCGTTATTTGACACTATAAACATACACTGACCTCCTCGAGCTTTTATTTTGGTACTTCCGGTTACCGACATTTAATTTGCATTTTAGCTAAATATTTAGTTTCACCCGAAACATTTAGATTTAACATTTAGATTTAGATTTAGATTTAATATTTAGATTTAACATTTAGATTTAGATTTAATATTTAGATTTAGATTTAACATTTAGGTTTAGATTTAACATTTAGATTTAAATTTAGCATATAGATTTGGATTTAACTATTTAAAATATTTCCAAGTTGACAAATATTGTTGTAAATGTGCAAGAAAGTGACCCTCAAAATTTCATACCAGTTTTTTAAACATTATTTAAAGCTAAATGTGACAAAATGTTGCTGTTATTTTCAGCACGAGCCGCTTTACAAACGGCGCCCCATAGCAACCAGCCTCCTTTCAGCGTCCAAATCTTAAAGTCATTTTTTTAATTAGCCTAGTGTAGTCGTGCTGTAGTGTACTGATCCCCTTGCTATTTCATTGTTGTATCAGGCATTGTTGTATTCATTGTTGTAAGCAGGTAGCTAGCTACCTGCTTAGGTGACGTGCAACTTTGCATTCTCTTATGTGCTGATTTACTAGCCCCAGAGCCATTGAACACTGACTAGCCCCATTTGACATGCTAGCTAACATTAGAATTAGCTCGTGGTAGCAAGACTGTGGTTAGATTTTTGTAGTAGGCTATGCGGTTCGGGACTACAAATACAAAGATCTATCTGCTTGTTCATGTACACATTCAGCCAGTTGGAACAGAAGAACACCAGAATAGGCATGTTTAGTAAGCCGTATGTGATTGCTGCATTCCTAAACTTATAAAATGCAATTCAACATTGAAGTAATCCAAATATTGTTTCTCTTAGACTGTGTTCTGCAGCACCGGCGCGTCTCAGGGGACTGTGCTTTTAGCGTTCCCGTTCGCCCTCTACACTTTAAACTTCAGCTACAACTCCGAGTCATGCCACAGGCATAAGTTTTTGGACGACACTGCAATTGTGGGGTGTATCAGGGATGGACAACCTGATACACCAAAGTGGTGGATGACTTTGTGCAATGGTGCAGGCTCAACCATCTGCAGCTGAACTCAACAAAGACCAAGGAGTTGGTTGTGGATTTCGGAAGATGGAAACCACACGACACCAGTCTCCATTGAAGGGGTCAATGTGGAGGTGGTTAGCACATATAAGTACCTGGGGGTACACATGGACAATAAACTGGACTGGTCAGCCAACATGGATGCGCTGTATCGCAGAGTCGGCTACCTCAGGAGGCTGCGGTCAGTTGATGTCTGCAGTAAGCTCCTCTGGATGTTTTACCAGTCAGTCATTGCCTGTTTTATGCTGTGATGTGCTGGGTAGGCAGTATTAGGAAGAGAGACGCTGGGCAACTGAACAAGCTGGTAAAGAAAGCTGGCTCTGTTGTTGCCGTTAAGCTGGAGTCACTTACATCAACTGCAGAGAAACGGACAATGAGTAGGATGCTGGCTATCATGGACAATGACAGCCACCCACTACACAACACATTCTTTAAACAGAGGAGCATGTTCAGTGGCAGACTTCTGTCACTGTCATGCTCAACAGACAGATTAAGGAGGTCCTTTGTTCCCAGGGCCATCCAGCTCTTCAACACAACACAATGGGGGTTGGGAGTAATTGACTTTTCAGCATGAGCCTGTCTCTCTCAGCCCATGCCATCATATTACTTGTCTGCTGTACAACTGTCTTTTTGGCTATATTAGCCCTTCTACACAATCTGGACTGTGGTCATAATATCTACATTTTACATCTTATAACTTCTTCCCTGTTACATATTGTTCTTATTGTTATTCAATCAGTCACAATATAGGTTATTATGTTTATATTTTATAGTCGTAGTTAATATTTAATCATGTTCTACTGCACTGTTCAATTCCTGCACTGTTCACTTCTGCACCATTGCACTCAATGAACTATGTAGTTTACATTTATCATAACTTGCTACAGCATAGTAACAAGTGTAAAATAAGTAAAGACTAAACCAACTCCCTATTTGTTTTAGTTTTGTTTGTTTTTTGTCTTTGTTCTTTCTAAGTTATGTGTCATTGTCATTTTATTTTTATTGTGGCCTGCCTCTCTCAAAATAAAAAAAAGAATATAATTGTTCAAGTTTGGGTTGATCTTGTGGCAAAAATATAAAGACTGACACACAAGTCTGCAGCTCTAACCAGTGAGCTATCAAAGCCCTACATTATGTTTCTTCCAGTCATGTAAAATGTTGCCTGGTTAGCAACCAGGTAACATTTTGTTTTTAGTTGATCTGAAACAACTGGATACCTGGGCTTAGTTTAGGAAATAACAGATGATAGTTATCACGTTTCTTTCCTCACATCTACGGCCATATTGACTATTACTACTTCATTACAGCCACTTACCTACTAAGATACACATTGTGACTGATAAAAAATTTTAAACTGTAAAGATAACTGATAGTCAAATATTGTCAAAATACACAAAAGTGGTGATACACAACACAGTTTGAATGCATGGTCTTAAGGATTTACAGTCATTGTCTCTCCTTTTGTGTAGCCCATATGGTATGGGATATGGGAATACCTCTGAAATTGCGAAACAAAGGCTTGTAATACAGTGTTACTTGAGTTTGGCTCCAAATTAAACAAGTATTGTCTTCAATTAAATCATTCCATCCAAACTGATATAAAGTTCTGATATCAACATCCGAGACAGCAAAGTAGCTATTGATATTCTTTCATGAGCTTATTCAATGAAAGTATTATTGAACCAAGTGCGCACCTTGTGGACAAAATAAAAAACCAGCACATTTCAACATGAGAAAAATCACATGCATAGCCTTAGACATTACAAGCCACTTCCAAAACGCATTCATAACTAATCAGTACAACTGCAAGAAAGGCAAAAAAGAAAGTTGATCAGGATAAGCCTTAATTGCCTCACAAGTGATTGCTAATATCAACGGTTAACAGAGCCCATAAAGAAAAACACAATTGACTGCATTTACAGAATAGCGCTTTACTCACATGACTCAAATGTTTTTACATAGTACAGGCACCATTCACTCACACATTCACACACCGATGTTGCATCAGAGGTCTGTACTACAAATCTTGTTTTTAAAGTGGCTTACGCTGAAAATAAAAGCAACATTTTTTCACATTTAGCTTCAAACAATGTTTTAAAAAACTGGTATGTGTTGTGGTTTGGGGTTTTTGGTTGGGTTCGTTTTCCCTTTTTCATCGGCCTCCTTGTGTTTTTGTCTGTTTTCTCTCTGGTCTTATGTTGCTGGTCCTGTCTTGTGTTTCTCTGTACCTGTTTGTTCTACTTCCTGTTTTATTTTTTGTCAGTCAGCTTCCTGTCTTTTCTTTTCTAGTCCAGCTTTACTTTGTTTGTCTGATTGTCCTGCCCCGCCCTAATGTGATTCACCTAACGTCTCACCTGTTCCTCATGACCTCGTTACCTTTTGTATTTAACCCCAGTGTTTCCTTTGTCTCTTGTCAGATCATTCTGGTTCGTTTGCCTGTCTGCACGTCAAGTTGTCGCAGTATTCCTGTTATCGTTCCTGTTTCCCTGGTTGTGGTGATTATATGGTTTTTGTCCTTTTTTGGATGCTTGCCTTTTAGCCTTGTTTTCTGGACATTTTCGTTCCTTTGAGGCTTTTCTTGTGTTTTGGACATTAAACTCCTGTTTGCCCCCATCTGCCTGTCTGCCGTCCTCCTTTCTGCTTTTGGGTCCAATCCTCAGTACCCCCTAACAGTATGAATTTTTGAGGGTTGATAATATTTGTCAACTTATATATTATATTTAATAGTTAAATCCAAATATTAAAGCTAAATGTTAAATCTAAATGTTAATGTTTTTGGTAAAACTAAATATTTAACTAACATGCAAGTTCAAATTGCCGGTAACCGGAAGTACCAAAATAAAAGTTTGAGGAGGTCATTGTGTATTTATAGCGTCAAATAAAGAATAAGAACGAAAATTTTGTTTAGCCGCCAGGACGGCTCTGCCGACTTCCCGTTGTGATGAATGTAAACTACACTATATACAGTACGTATATCTGGGAATATCGCTGCATTGTCCCACTTAATCTCCGCAGCGTCCTGTATAAACCTGAAGCTGCATAGACCCAGACGCAGCGCTGCTCATCTCTACTTTTACAGAGAGAGTGGACAGTGATGCGATGCACAGATCTGCTGGCAAGCAGCGGCCGCACGGCAGGCAGCGGCCACACGCCAGGCAGCGGCCACCGGGCAGCGGCCACCAGGCAGCGGCCCCCGTGCAGCGGCCACACACCAGGCGGCCTTGACACACTACTGTCCCACCGGGAACAGTCCTGACTCCCGATTGCCACTCCACATCTGGGTGCCAGTGCAACCATTTGTAACCATCTAAACAACTGCTATAGTAGGGTTTAAATCAAACTTGCGACAACAATAGTGACAAATAATGCATGTTAATAAAAATAAAGCAGAACACATGCAGAAGACAACGGAATAACTTAAACACGTTTATGTCGGATCAGAGAGGCACCTGATTTAACACGAGACTCCAGGATTAATCTTAGCCTGGCTAAACAGAAGATCAGCTGTGCATGAAAACCTCATATCAATTAAAACCACAAGTGCAATTGTGCAAAAGAATAGGATAATCAAATGTGGACTCTTCAAGCTGTACTATTATCAGATTATAATATTGATTTATTTTGTCTTGCTGAAACCTGGCTGGGTGATAGAGAATATGCCTAATGCCTAGGGGGAGTACAGGGCACTGGTGGGTGACTTTGTGGAGTGGTCTGGTAAGAACCACCTGCTGCTGAACGTGGATAAGACCAGAGAGGTGGTGATCGACTTCAGGAGGAAGGGAACGGCTCCGCAGCCCCTATGCATTCTGGGAAGTGACGTGGACATGGTGGAGGATTACAGATACCTGGGTGTCAACATCGACAGCAGGCTGAACTGGAAGGTCAACAGCACTGCTGTTTACAAGAAGGGGATGAGCAGACTCTATTTCCTGAGGAAGCTGAGATCCTTCAACGTGTGCAGCAGGATGTTGGAGACCTTCTACCAGTCTGTTGTGGCCAGTGCTCTGTTCTCCTCCGTCATCTGCTGGGGCAGCAGCATCGGAGCCAGCGATACAAACAGACTGAACAAACTGATCAGGAAGGCTGGCTCCGTGATCGGCTGCAAACAGGACACATTTGAAGCTGTGGTGGAGAGGAGGTCGCTGAACAAACTGTTATCTATCATGGATAACCCTGACCACCCTCTCCACCCCACACTGGTCCAACAGAGGAGCAGCTTCTCAAAGAGGCTCCGACAGTTTAAATGCCGCACGGACCGCTACAGGAAATCATTCCTACCTCAGACAATAAAACTCTTCAACACGTCATCCCTGGGGGGTAGATGAGACTCTGAGACACACAATACTACAATAAGGGCAACCGGCACGACTGGGTCATATTTACAAAAGCTGCACATTTTTGTTTTGTTTTTTCCCATCTTGTATATACTTAAATATTTGTTCTTACATTCTTATATTTTTATTCTTATATTTTGTTATATAATTATAATTATTTCATGTATATTGTATGTATGTATATTTTGTGTGCTGCTGTAACACTGTAATTTCCCATTTTTTTGGGATCAATAAATATCTATCTATCTATCTATCTAATGAATCCACCCCTCCCAGTCATATTAATAGTTACATTCAAGTGAAGGGACAAGTGAAAACGAGAAAGTGCCTTTGGACTAACCAAGTGTTTTTGTAGTGTTATTGTAAATGAGGGTTATTGGGTGTAAAGTTTGTAAGGGGGTTGCTGTTTAACAGCTTATGTAACTTCTGACCATCTCTGACCACTTCCGGTTTAGGCCCCGCCCAGTCCGAGTACGGATCCGGATACAGATAATTCATGTGGTAAACAGATACAGATAATGCTGTACTCGCTCATCCCTATTAGCTAACGCAGATTCATTTGACATTTTTGCAAAGAGACCATGGCCAACAGTACCGTACATGGTTGGGGGTGGGTGGGGATAGACTCTTGCTGGCCTTTATGCAAGCAAACATGACAGATCAGTCAAAGTGAGCCCCCTCGTGGCTGGCTATAGCGGCTGCAGGTTAACTCATCAAAGTGACACTAAAAATTTTAAGTACTTTTTAAATCGTTTCTCCAAACATGTTTATTATTTAAGTAGTTATTATCACAATAATCCATGCCCAAGTGTCCATTTCCCCGGATGTGATGGTTTTTATTCTTTATTTGATATTCATATAAAAACAGATGGTGTTTGCACGTTTGCGTGACCAATCTCAAACATCTACCAGAGACGCATGTTTTAAATAAGAGCAAACTATAATTCTATATAAATATGAAGAACACAGACACATAACACAATACAGTTGCTGCTTCCTAAAACAGGAAGGAAAGTTGGTAAAAAAAACAGCCTTATCAATAATTTCCACATCAGTTGGGCACAAGATCTGGCCATATATGAACTTGTGCTTTCCATTGTTGCTTTAGCCTTTTATTTCATTTGAAACCCTGGCTGTGGTAAGTGATTGTGAGAGCAAATAAAAAAAAATAAACGTGCAACACACGATTCAATAAGACAGCGGATCTTGTAAGAACGGTGACGCAGTGCCTACAGTAGGCACTGCTTTACAACAGTAAACCTCTAATCTCCGATATAACCTGCTCCCGAGCAGATTAGGTGTTCAGCATACAGTGCAGGCCAAAAGTTTGGACACACCTTCTCTTTCAATGAAATTCCTTTATTTTCCTGACTATTAACATTGTAGATTCTAACTGAAGGCATCAAAACTATGAACACATATGGAATTATGTACTTAAAAACTTGTGAAATAACTGAAGACATGCCTTATATTCTAGTTTCTAGTAGCCACCCTTTGCTCTGATTACTGATTTGCACACTCTTTGCATTCTCTTGATGAGCTTCAAGAGGTAGTCACCTGAAATGGTTTCCCAACAGTGTTGAAGGAGATCCCAGAGATGCTTAGCACTTGTTGGCCCTTTTGCCTTCACTCTGCGGTCCAGCTCTCCCCAAACCATCTTGATTGGGTTCAGGTCCGGTGACTGTGGAGGCACAGCACTCCATCAATCTCCGTCTTGGTCAAATAGCCCTTACACTGCCTGGTGGTGTGTTTTGGGTCATCGTTCGGTTGAAAAATAAATGATGGTCCAACTAATTGCAAAGCGGATGAGATGGCATGTTGCTGCAGGATGCTGTGGTAGCCATGCTGGTTCAGTATGCCTTCAATTTTGAATAAATCCCCAACAGTGTCACCAGCAAAGCACCCCCACACCACCTCCTCCTCCATGTTTCACAGTTGGAACCAGGCATGTAGAATCCTCTTGTCACCTTTTCTGCATCGCACAAAGACACGGCGGTTGGAACCAAAGATCTCAAACTTGGACTCATCAGACCAAAGGCCAGATTTCCACTGGGCAAATGTCCATTCCTTGTGTTTCTTGGCTTAAACAAATCTCATCTGCTTGTTGCCTCTCCTTAACAGTGGTTTCCTAGCTGCTATTTGACCATGAAGGCCTGATTCGCAGTCTCCTTTTAACAGTTGTTCTAGAGATGTGTCTGCTGCTAGAACTCTGTGTGGTATTCATCTGGTCTCTAATCTGAGCTGCTGTTAACTTGCGATTTCTGAGGCTGGTGACTTTGAGGAACTTATCCCCAGCAGCAGAGGTGACTCTTGGTCTTCCTTTCCTGGGGCGGTCCTCATGTGAGCCAGTTTTGTTGTAGCGCTTGATGGTATATGTGACTACACTTGGGGACACCTTCAAAGTTTTTGCAATTTTCCGGGTTGACGGACCTTTATTTGTTAAAATAATGATTGCCACTAATTCCTCTTTATTTAGCCAATTGGTTCTTACCATAATATGAATTCTAACAGTTGTCCAATAGGGCTTTCAGTTGTGTATCAACTTGACTTCTGCCAACACAACTGATGGTCCCAAACCTATTACTAAGGCAAGAAATTCCACTAATTAACCCTGACAAGGCACACAGGTCAAGTGAAAACCATTTCAAGTTACTACCTCATTAAGCTCATTTAGAGAACACCAAGGGTTGCAACACTATCAAAAAAAGCAAAGGGTGGTGTTGGATGTAAATCCTGCTCCATTCTTAGGGTTCAGTCACTTAGTAGTCCAAATCTCAGATGTGGATGTGTGAATCCATTTTATTACATAGGATATCCTAGAGACAAATACAGAGTCAACCTAACCCGGCTCTTCCCCAAATTTGTCTGACTCTCTGCTCCTGGACCCCCTGGTCTTATTCACAAAGGGTGGGGTCTCCAGGTCACAGTGAGGTGATGTGTTTGTGTGCTTGAGTGTTTATGACCCTCAGAGCTGTGGACTGTAAAGAGGGACTGGAACCAGATTCAGGATGTGTCTCTCTAACCTCATCAATTCAACTTCTGACACATTTGTAGAGCTGGGTTATAACAAAATATACCAGAACATCTTATATTATAAAACAAAAGTGTAACAAACAACTATATACTTATAACAACAAACTTAATGCATGACCAACATGTCTTCATTTATGCTGAAATAATTATTTTACCTTTTAGCTTAAATGTATAATGCAAATCACATACAATGTTTATGCACATATACAATTTTAAATTCCAACAGTGGCTACTTTGAGGAATCTAAAATATAAGACCTATTTAAGAGTTTGTGACAGGGCGGGCGCATGGCAACCGTCACGGTAGCAATGCGCTACTTGAACCTTCTGTGACTGAACACTGACATTCAAAGACTATTGTGATATGATAGTGTATAGACATGTATTGGTTTTGTTACCTTTTGTTGTGTTTAAATTTACCCGTTACTCCATTCATTTCCATTGCCTTACAATAATCACGTAGCTTTCTAGTGCGCACATTTAACAGCTGAAACTACGGTGATATGCATGCTAACGTCAATTACATTAATCCACCAATCTGTCATCTTCATCCACTGTTCACCATCATTATCGTCTTATCTCACTATACATTTCTTAGTTACAATAACCACACAACAATCAGTTCTTTGTTAACCTGACATCTGTTTATTTAACTTTAAAATGTAATACAGTCATTCACTAGCATATGTGTCATCTTACCGGTGCCGTCTAGTGCAAGTTGTAAAAGGGAGTTTGCTGTTGACACCGTGGCTTTTAAAAACGGGGGGACTTCCGGGGTTACCGGAAGCGATCCGATTTAAATGATAAACTATTAATATGGTAAACCTATATATCCTGTGGGGAGGTTGAACCTGTTTTGATTGTATTTATATTACTACAAGTGTCTCATTAATCAGATTAGTGTTTTTAAAGCCTTCTGAAATACTTCCCGCTTGAGCCACCCCTGTAGCGTTAGTGAGAATGGTTTGGTCCATTTCAGGGGAGCGCTACCGGTCTATTTGAGAGGGAGGGAAGGCTGAAAGTAGACAAACATAAGTCTGGAAAGAGCCAATTTAATTGTAGTTTAAAGGCAATTTGTAAACAGCTGTATTTAGTTTGTTATTTTACTTTTGTCTTTTGACTCTTAAAGTCTATTTCTTTTCTGGTTTTGAAAGTCTTTGATTTTTATTATTCTTTTTGATATTTTTGTATTTTTCCTTATGGCCTTAGGCTACTCACACACACACACACACACACACACACACACCACAACACACACACACACACACACACACACACACACACACACACACACACACACACACACCTTGGGCCTGTTGCACGAAACTAGGATAAGGGATTAAGCCATGATATTCAAGTCCTGGATGAATTTAGCTTGGACTCGGTTGCACAAAACCGGACTGAATTAAGCCCAGCCAAGTAACCATGGAGATTTATTCTTTGCGGCTAGCTTGGTCCAGAGCAGGCTAACAGCCAGGCTAAGATTAATCCTGGTGTCTCATGTGTCAAATCAGCTGCCGTCTGATCCCAAATAAATGTGTTTAACAGTTATTCCGTTGTCTTCTGCATGTGTTCTGCTTTACTTTTATTGACATGCATTAGCCTACTTGTCACTATTGTTGTCACAAGTTGGATTTAAACCTTACTACAGTTGTTTAGATGTTAGAAATGGTTGCACTGGCACCCTGATGCGGAGTGGGACTTTTCCCGGTGGGACGGTACTGTCTCGAGGCTGCCTGGCGTGCTGCCGCTGCCCGGTGGCCGCTGCCCGGTGGCCGCTGCCCAGTGGTTGCTGACCGGTGGCCGCTGCCCGGTGGCCGCTGCCCAGTGGTTGCTGACCGGTGGCCGCTGCCCGCCAGCAGACCTGCGAGTTCCGTCAGTGTCCACTCTCTCTAAAAGTAGAGATGAGCAGCACAGTGTCCGTGGTCTCAGCTTCAGGTTTATACAGGACGCGCTCCAAAGATTAAGTGTGACGATATTAATGTAGTGATATTCCCAGATGATATTAATGTAGCGATATTCCCAGATGATAATAATGGCAGACTGGTCAGAGACCAATACATTCATGATTTAATTTTCTTGTTGCTTGTCTCTAATAAAGGACAGTTTGTGTTACTCCTTAATAAGTAGGCTTAATGTTTTTTTGTTTTTTTGTCTGGTGTAGTTGGGCTAAAAACCATGTCTGATGCTCACTGGTCTGAACATGTCCGCCACTATCTGTCCAAATATCAGAGAACATCAGCTAATCAGGATGATGAACTAAAACAACTGCAGACCAAGTTGTTGAAAAAGCAGCTGGAAGACTTAACCAAGCAGAAACCTAAAGGAAAACAACTCCCTGTAGTTCAGGAACCCCCATCCCAACCCACCAACGTAGCACCAGTAGTGGAAGCAGTCACACAACTGCTACAGAGAGCCCAAGGTCATTGGCCCTCACCACCTCAACCTCCATGGCCCGGCCAAAATCAGGGTCCTCCTTTTACCCAACAGTGGCCCCAAAGGGGGAGAGGCAGGGGTAACTACTCAAGGGGGCGTGGAACAGGAGGCCCCCCCTCACAGCCACACTTCCTGTGCTACAATTGCAACCAACCAGGCCACTTTGCCAGAGACTGCCAACAGCCCCAACAGACTCAACAGCACTCCTATCAGAGTGGGGGGCCACCCCAACCACCACTCCCACCCACACGTCACTCAGCTGAACCATGGCCCGCCTCCCCAGCCAATCAGTCACTCCAGCAGCATTGGTATGACCAACAGTATGGCCCACAATGAGAATTAGCACCCACTGACATCCATTTTAGTTCCTCTTCAGAACCGCTAGTCACCCTTAGCATCCAAGGCCATCCCTATGTAATGTTATCAGATACAGGGGCTACATTCTCCTGTATCAACACTGATCAGTTTCCCCCTTCTAATAAAACTCAGTCTATTATGGGAGTCAGTGGGACCCCTTTGATCCAACATTTCACTCATCCTCTTCCCACCACCTTCGGCAATCAGACTCATTCCCACCCCTTTCTACTGTCCCCCACCTGTCCAGTTAATCTGTTAGGAAGAGACCTCATGTGTAAAATGCACCTCTCCATTTGGATGAATGATGAAGGCATCCACGTAACAGACACACCCCCACCCGTATCTACCTTAGTGTCCCCAGTGACTGTGTTGGCCCTTACCCCTACTCCTTCCCCTCCCCTACATCAGTTTGTCTATTGGTTGAGACTTATTCCCACTGGCCCAGATACCCCATCCATTCAGCATGTATTTCACCTACTGCGCCCACAAATCTACAAACTCCTTAATAAGTAGGCTTAATGTTTTTTTATTATAGCTTACATTGGTTTCATAACCTTCTCAATAAGTCTCCCATCCCTGGACCAATAACGTGGCCTATATACAGCACGTATGTAGTGTAGTTTACATTCATCACACCGGGAACACCACAATGCTTCTTCATCTTTTTATTTTGGTGCGGTCAATTGTCAGAAGAATAAAAAAACATGAATATTGTTTTACATATGCTCAGCGTGTATTGAAGTCACTTACTTCTTTTTCTAGTTGTTGTCCCTTTCTGATTGTTCTGTATTTAATTGTACATAGAAATAGGAATATCTTATAGAGATTTGTGCATGGTTGTAAAACATGTTCTCACGTTGTGAATAAGGGTTTGAAATTAAGCCTAAAGTCCGTAGGGTCCATTTCCCGAGGAACATTAGTTCCCTCTGCTCTCTTTTGAGGCAAAGGCTATATTTTTAAACCCCCACACATTCAGTCGGGTCCGCTATGTCGGGCTTTTTTTCTCTGTTTGATAAGAGCCGTATTTCCCTTTTTGCATATTCTTCCCTCCTCGTTACTTTCCATTAGAAGATGCTGCTCATTGGGTGAAACATTTGGCGCATGCGTCTTCTCATCTCTGCATCAGTAAATCTGTGATCGATAACGTGGTCTATTTGAGAAAGCCGTGAACGTGCACTTATCCCAGCTATCTACACCTGGCTTGACATAGCTCCACCTGTTCATCCTGGCTCGGCAAACGTGCAACCAATTAAGCCGCGATGAGCAGATCACACTAAGTCAAGCTGCGCTTTTTCACTTATCCTGGATATCTTCATTCTACTTTCGTGCAACAGGCCCCTGGTGTGGAAATCAAAAAATCAAAAAAGAACCAAAAACAAAAAAAATCACAATGATCATAAAAAAATTAAAAGTTAAAAAAAGAAAGTTATATTGAGTATGAAAACTCTTGTTCATTACATTTTACTTCATAATTGCAACCGCATGTGTTGTATTCATTGTTGCAAAACTTGTTCTGTATATAGTTTGTTTGTTACCATGACAACACCATTAATCTGAAGCTCAATGCTGTCATGTGTGGTAAAATAATACAATGGCTGAGGTGGTGATGAGCAGGGCACCCAGGAACGGTCACGTAAAAGCTGGCTTAAAGTATAAATTGTATTAACCAAAGAGTGTGTGTGTATGTGTGACATATTATACATTATGCTTTGCAGCTGGGGTGCAGCTAGGAAGGAGAGAACAGGGAGGGCTGTCTTAGTCAGATAGAAGCTACAGTGAGCACAAGAAGAGGATGTGGTGAGGACAAGGACACTGAAGTTCAAGGACGGTCTGATAACTCAGAGAACAGGACGTGCAGACTGAGAAGGGAGTGAGCACAGCTGTCTTGTTGGGTAAATGATAACTGAGTAAAAACAGATAGGCAAGAAGGAAGAGGGAAGAGGCAGAATAAGAAGTGTGCCCCAGCAACCATATAGCTGACCAATCAGGCTCCACAAGGGGAACCTATATAACATGAGCACAAACATTGTCAAAGTGCCTTTTTGGGGAGGTAAGCGAAAATACTTTACAGTTAAATGATGTTGTGGTTGTAATGGGAGGGTTTGTGGTTTAACATTAAACTCTTTCCCTCGTATGGCTTTATTGGATGGCATCTATAAGTCATCTATTTTAACAGAAACAGTGGCTTTAGGGTTCAGGTTGCAGCAGACAGGCTTGTAGTTCACAAATAGGTAGTTAGTTATTATATGATCTTCCTGCGCAGCTTTCTGTGACGTTAACGTTACATTGCTGGAGGAAGAGTATTTTTTAAGATGAGAAGGAGTGGTGCCCCATTGAAGGATTGGAGCAGCACTGAACTGTTGAGGCTGTTGCTAGTTGCAACCTGTCTCTGCTCTCCTCCCCTCTGTCTGTCCTTGATTGGTGCCTGATGTGCGGGAGTCATGGTTCCAGCTGCAGCTCATCAGACCCAATCACCTCTGCTTCAAATACCTGGTCAACCTACCACTACTTGTCAGATCATAGTTTAGACAACAATGTTAGCCTTGCTGTTGACTCACCATTGGATTAGTTTTTGTGACACTCGTATGCTTGTACTCATTGTTTTTTTTCTGCCACACCTCCATGAACCTGACTCCTGCTGCCACTTCACTCCTGCCATTCACCACTCCTGCTCTCTGCCCTGGATCACTGGATTACACACGCTCTGCATCCTGGAGTACTATTGGATTTGTTTTGGACTTTGTAATTCACCATTGCATCCCGACCTTGGACACTGGAAATAAACCTGTTACGCTATCATTCTGGTCTGCGTATTGTCTGCATTTGGGTTCAAAGCTGTTTCCACAGGTAACATGAACGCTTCTTTTTTTTTTTTTTTTTTTTTTAACAAATAAAGATTTCTATTCACTAACCAACACATTTGGTTCTTTAAAGAAACGGTAGCCGAAGATTTAGAGAATGGTATACGGTAATAATGCTAAAAGTTGAAAAACCAACTCCTTCCAAGTTAAGCTAACATTAGCTTTTCAAAAGTGACATACACTTGTAACTTTGGTTTGTAAGTTCTGCAAAGCATAATTTTCTTGGTTTATTTTTCATGTTAAAATTCATATAATGCATCTTTCAAAACATTAGATTTCACTGTGGACATGTCAAAATCTATGCTGCTTGTATGACAGTGGGAGCACTTCAAAAGCATATGGAATTTAACTTGCCGATTCCACAGGCATACAGTAAAACCAGTGCCACAAACACATGGACCGAAATGCTTAAGCTGCATGTTGGCTATCATTGTTTAAATAGGTTTATATCTTAATAACTAATCTAATATGCATTAATATCTAATAATGACATAGCAAATTCTTATCTCGTTGAGGCTTTTTGTTCTGTGCTTTTATGCAGACTCAAGAAGACCCAGCAAGCCACCTGTTCACTTGAGGGAGAAAGCCCTGTCTGCTTCCCTGTTAAATAACCATTCCATGTGGCAGCAGCATGTAGGTGGACAAGTTCCAGGCGCCATGGGAAAAAATGAGGCCCTCTTTTTAAAGAGCCATTGATGCTGGTAAGAGGCCTTCTATAACTTAATGTTGAACAGCTGTTGTAAAGGTTACTTATTGTGAACAGAGAACAATATTTAATCCTCCATAATTCCATTTTTCATCTTGTTGCCACATAGGAGTCGTCTTGGGTTTATCAGATACAGTTAATATAAAAGGCTGACCAAAATCCAACATTTTTGCAGCTGCTGTTTTAGAATTTTATTAAATGTCATGAAGTCACAAATATACTACTCTGCGAAGGCTTTTATTTTATAACAGTGATGACTAAGACTAGACAATAGGGCCAATATTTATATCATAATGTTTTCTGTAATTTAGTCAATGTGATATAACTCCGATATTGCTATGAACAATATAAAAGCCTCAAAACTTTCCAAGAACGCCCACAATGGATGTCTGTAGCTCCAAACTTACAAAATAATTTGACATGTCTATAAAACTCCTATAAAACTATATAATATGTTAATTAAAATGATACAGGTAAATTAATGTTCACCTTTCATTTGTATGTAGCCTTTATACAATCAAGAAATGTGAAATCACTGTCAAACATAAAACTCTCAATTTGGCAATATTAAAAGCTTTAACTTGAAAAGAACAACATAGACTGATTATCTGTCTTTCCCTAGAATGACCAAGACTATAGTGGCCCAACACAGTTTAACATTCATTTTTCAGGTCGGTGAGGCAGTGCATAAGACACCTGACTTTGGTGTGAGAGACCTCTGTTCTAGTCTCACTGTTACAGATTCATTGGCCTTGAGCAAGTTACTTAGTTTAGGGTTGGGCTGAGTTAATGTTGCCTTTCTACCATCTCGACTCAGTCAACCCATTCTCCTCTGAAATCAATATATTTTGTACAATATATGAACACACACTGAATATGTATTCCCTTTTAGGATGTTAGAGACATACCAGGAAGGTGCAGTGGTCAATGAGAAGCAAGTGCTTTTCAGGAATCAGCTTTTTCGAACTCTCCACATGTCATTCATACTCAACCATCAGGTTTTTATGTGTCATAGACACTGAGGATGAGGATTTTGTTTGCCGCTAATTATGCTTTCCAATTGTGCTACTTTAAAATGCTTAGTGATTACTTAATGTCATTCAGAGGTTGTGTAGTTTAAAGTCAGAAGAGTCCAAAACATTTACTTTGGGCTTGCATGCCGTAAACTGGCATATCCTCCTGAGACCCAGCCCATTTACTTATGTCCACTGTAGTGGACTTTGGCATTTCATCACTCTCCTTGGATTTTTTTGTGTGAGTCCATTAATTCCTGCTGAACTGTACAGAGGACATCCTGGTCTTTTCAGTGATGTGTCATTTGATTGGGGGGTATGCTGGAAACTCCCTCTTTCTTTCAATCCAAAATGGACGGCATAGGAACAAACACATTTTATGGAAAGATGAGAGGTGAGTCAAATTTTGTTTGTCTATGATGTTGTTACTATGACAATCATATATTTTCTTGTTTATTAAGGTGTTAGGAATCATATATCTAGTTCTGATAGCAACTAAATGATGCGCCTTTTAAAATATTTGCTAATTTATGAATGTCAATTGTAGTGGACATCAGGACTATCTTCATGTAAATAATGACTCCACATTGTCGTAGGAAACAGAACTGAAGCAGAAAGAATTCTATACCAAATAGTTGAGGGAGATTCAGATTTGGAGTTGTCAGATGATGAGAGAGATGAAGATGAGGTTCAACCAGTGATAGAAGATGGTGATAAAGAAGAAGAAGATGATGCAGAAGGCTCAGTTGAAGGGACAGATACAGACACAGATACAGACAGGGACGAGCAGGAAACTCGTCGCCCTCTGTGGGCCAGGAGCAACATGTATGTTTGATACAATTCCACAATTTTAAATTCAGCTGCATTGAGTAATAAAACTGTTATTACTAATCATTTGTTTTGTTTTTTACTTCATATCAGATTTGCACCTGTGTTACCTGGGCTTCCTGTGTGTCAAGAAGATGACCCTACAACATGGGCGGACTGGAATCCAAGTGAATACTTTTCACAGTACATTGACAACAAGGTCTTTGAAGATTTAGCAACATACACAAATCAAAGAGAGCTGCAAAGCAGAGGAGTGTGTATGAACACTACGCCACAAGAAATAAAAATCTTCTTTGGCATTTCAGTCCACATGGCATGCCTTGGCTATCCCAGAATTAAAATGTTTTGGGCCAAAAAAACTAAAGTGCCAGTCATAAGTAACAAAATGACAAGGGATAGATTCTTCAGGATAAGAAACTCCCTCAAGATTGTCAATGACCTGGCTGTGACAGAGGAAACCAAGAAGGAAGATATTCTTTGGAAAGTCAGGCCACTACTTGATTGTGTGCGGCAAGGCTGTCTCAGCCTTGCAAAGCCAGAAAGGGTCTGTATTGATGAGCAAATCATCCCATTCACAGGCCGTTGTCCAGTCAGGCAGTATGTTCCCGGCAAGCCAAACCCTACTGGTCTGAAGGTCTTTGTCCTTGCATCCCCAAATGGTCTGATGCTTGATTTTGAAGTCTACCAAGGGAAGAATACCTTTCCAGCCCAAAGGTTAGGAGTTGGAGCTGCAGCAGTTCTACGCATGGTTGAATCTGTTCCAACAGGAAGCCACATATTCTTTGACAGGTACTTCACAACCATAGATCTTTTGGACACATTGCTGGCAAAGGGCCTTCCTGCAACTGGAACTATAATGAAGAACCGTGTCCCAAAGCTGTGCCAGCTGCCAGTAGACAAACATTTGAAAAAAGAGGGGAGAGGAACATCAGTGTCAGTGGTCAGAAAGAGTCCTGAGCTGGCCATCACAAAATGGTTTGACAACAAACCAGTGCTCATGGCATCCACTGTACATGGGAAAGACCCGGAAGACATCTGTACCAGATGGTCCAAGAAAGAAAAGCTCCTGGTCCAGGTCAGAAGACCAGCGGTAATTAAGCAGTATAATGACAACATGGGTGGTGTGGATCTATGTGATCGCATGCTTAGCTTCTATCGAATGTCAAGCAGGACCAAAAAATGGACGTCGCGTGTGATCAGTCACTTCTTTGATGTTGCCATCACAAACTCCTGGATACAATACAAGTCTGACAGCAAAGCTCTGCACAGACCATCCAAGAACACACATCAGTACCTGGACTTCAAATTACTCCTAGCTGAAGAGCTGTTGGAGAGTTTGGAACTGGATAAAAGCTGTGACGAGAGTGAGGATGAGTATGAGCCACCATCTAAAATGAGGATCCCACAACCAGAGCCATATGTGCGCAGACTAGGAGCCATGCACATGCCTGAGATGATGGATATCAAGCATGCAGAAAGATGCAGAAATAAGGGCTGCAGGAGCAAGACGTACATGAGATGCACCAGATGCAAGATGTTTCTCTGCATTACCAAAAAGAGAAATTGCTTCCAGGACTATCACTGCTAAAAAAGAAAATACATACACAAAATGAAGAGTGAAGGAAAAAACTAGATTGGATTCAGTTTGACAGAAGAAAAAAAATCCAACTAAATCAGTTAGTTATAGTTACATTAGTTCTATGTTCATTGTTCAAATAACGCTATAAGGATTCAAGGGGACCAATCAAAAGGATACGGACATAAAGTGTTAAGCTTTAATAGAAAACATATCCTTGCAAAATGCAAGGAAAAGGATTCAAGAATGATAAATGTATCTGTTTTAATCAAAATGCCTGTATTCTTTGATAATAATCACTCTTGGTTGACATAATTGGTGTTTACCAAATGTGTCTCTTTTCGTACTAAAATGATCCTGTTGTCCACTACAGTGGACATGCTATAAAACAAAAATTAAAAATTAAAATAAAAATGTGTAAATTGTAGGATGTTTTTTTAACCCTAAACAGGTATGGAATCACAAAAAAATATGATTAGGAAAAAACTTATTTTCCTCGGTTCTCAAGAGGATATAAATATATTTATTAAGACTGCCCTAAATGTAACGAAATGTTTGACTTAAAAAGCGGCTGTATGATGGTGCATTTCAAGTCCTATATTGTAGTCTTGTGATCCCTGTATGGTAGCTTCCTCTAGCTAGTTTTAGATGTAAACGTTAACATTACAGATGCTTTGGACAGAGGCTGTTTATAACAGCTGCTGCTGCAAGCTGTTAGCAACAGCTAGCATTTACAACAAGTAAAGCTATCTGTCCATCAGGAAACTTCTAAATCAGAGTTGAGGCACAGCAGCCAGAGGACTTCAGAGTGAAAACCAGAAAATATGTACTTTTGTTCATAACCGTGAAAGCACTTTCTGTGTGGTACACTGAACAAGCTCCAACTCAGTTCTGTCATCCTGTGCTTTCTGGATAGACTGGGCCGATGGGGCAGCGCTGTTCCTGTGTTTTGTGGGTGTGACCTGTGTACTCAGCCAGCAGCCAGATATAGGAAACTGGCTCAGTGTGTCGTCACACGGAGCCCAGATTAAAGAAAACTGTGGTTAATCTGTTTTTTTTTGTTTGTTTGTGTGTTTGTTTTTTGTTTTTTGTCTGATTTCTTTTGAATATGTTTAGCTCATTATTTGATACTTTGGCCATATTTAACATGAACATCTGACATGTGACATATAAATATCAAAGTGGAAATTTAAGTAAATTAACAAGCAAATCCATATAAAATTACTGAACAAATATCTTTTACTGTCAATCGTCACTAAGTGCACCTTTTTAGTAATGTTTTTACCGTATCAAACCTTAAAACTTAGATTTAGCTTTTAAATAACCAAAATATTTGTGAATATATATGAGACATTCTGAGACTTACGTATGTGAAAACTATACATTTTTGTTTTGGGTGTGTAATTACAATGATTGTGGCTGTTTTAAAAGACAAACTGTATTTTTACACTTTAATACTGTTTAAAGACAGTTTGACAATGCTCAGACATTTATACACTGACTAAAAAAGCAATTTTCCAAGGTTTTTGTTTTCAAAATAAATGTTTACATAATTTTATAAAATATTACATACAATTTTATAGTTTACAAATAACTCTATGTAAAATGACAAATACTTTTTTTTGCTGTTAATTGCCACTAATTGTATCTACTTTTTTTTACAGTATTAAACTTAAATTTAACTGTTTTATAAATAAAAATATTTGCGAAAATACAATATAATTTGAATGTATTTTAAAAGTAATTTTATGTGAAAAACATTTTCTGTAAAATAATAATGCTATGCTTATTCACAGTTAAAGGTTTTTTATTAGGGGTGATCAGAGTATCCGACTGAAACGAGTATCCGGTATGGATAAAGCACTTTCGCCGAGTACAAGTATCATACGAGTATTATGAGTCAATATCCGTGCTCGGATTGAATAAAACTCCTCAACTGGCCGCGCAGTGTTCTGTGATAATCACAGCGCCCCCCCCCCCCCCCGCCTACAAACCCGCTCGGATCAATCACACACACAGAACATGGAGAAATGCGCTCTCTCGCTCGCTCCCGCTCCTTCAGTCAATTCGGTCCACGGATCTGTTCCGTTAACGTTTAGGGTTTCTTCAGGTTTGTTTTTAACTTCAGTTTATAGTACTTACAGACATAGTAACCAGTAGATTTCTGGTGAACGTGGGGTTTGTAGTCCTTACATAGTAACCAGTAGGTTTCTGGTGAACGTGGGGTTTGTAGTCCTTACATAGTAACCAGTAGATTTCTGGTGAACGTGGGGTTTGTAGTCCTTACATAGTACCAGTAGATTTCTGGGCTCGTGGGGTTTCAGACATGCTGCTTGTTTTAAATGCAACTCCCGTTGCATCTCTGCCATCGGAGATTTTTTTTTTTTTTACTGTCAGCTGCCCCCCCCCCCCCCGCCCCCTCTCTCTCTGTCTCTCTCTTACTCACTCACGCACACACACACACACCCCTTGTGTGGAAATAAAAAAGAACAAAAAAATCACACTGATTATACAAAAATAAAAAGTTAAAAAAGAAAGTTATATTAAGTATGAAAACTCTTGTTCATTACATTTTACTTCATAATTGCAACCGCATGTGTTGTATTTATTGTTGCAAAACGTTCTGTATATAGTTTTTGTTACCATGACAACACCATTGATCTGAAGCTCGATGCTGGCATGTAAATAGTTTTCAAATCAGCAATAAATATACCATTTTTTGATCAACTCATATCAATTGCATGCTTAAATATACCGGTTAAAGCCCCGCACATTTCAAGAGAACCTGACCCACTTCCTGGTTAAATCTGACCACTTCCGGTTTAGGCCCCGCCCAGTCCGAGTACGGATCCGGATACAGATACTTCATGTGGTAAACAGATAGCCTACAGATAATGCTGTACTCGCTCATCCCTATTTTTTATGTTATTTTACATTAGACATTTAAATTCAGTTTATTTTAATAATTTATTGGTGTTTTTTGTTATTTAAAAAATACAGAAAAGACCTGTAAAGTTAACAAGAAAAGGTATGTAAAATTACAGATTGTTTTTACAGTGTAGGAGTCCTCCGTTACTTTGTGACTTGGTAATTAATTAAAAGCTGATGGAATCACATCCTTATATTTAGCTACAACATCATCAGATCTTGTATAGAAGGTAATGACGTGTAGTTCAGCAGTATAAACTCAAAAGTTATCAAGTCAGATAAAAAGGGATTCTGTGGGAACACCATACACCAGAACAAGATTGAGGGTGTGGTTAAAACGGTGAGTCGGTTTATGAACACTTTGAGAGAAGCCAATAGAATCTAAAAGAGAGATAAAAGCAGTACTAAGGCTATCATTCTCATCGTCCACATGAATATTAAAATCCCCAACAATAACAACTTTGTCCGTTTTAAGGACTAAAGTCTGCAAATTCAGATAAGAATTCAGAGTATGGACCAGGTGCTCGGTACACTATAACAAATAGAACTGGCTGCAGTGATTTCCAACTTGGGTGTGAAAGTCTAAGAACAAGACTTTCAAATTTCAGAGTTATAATTTAGTTTAGGTTTAGAGCTGATTAGTAGACTATAATCGAAGATTGGTGCAACTCCACCTCCTCGGCCTGCGCCTTGAGGAATGTAACTATTAATATGACTGGGAGGGGTGGATTCATTAGGCATATTCTCTATCACCCAGCCAGGTTTCAGCAAGACAAAATAAATCAATATTATAATCTGATAATAGTACAGCTTGAAGAGTCCACATTTGATTATCCTATTCTTTTGCACAATTGCACTTGTGGTTTTAATTGATATGAGGTTTTCATGCACAGCTGATCTTCTGTTTAGCCAGGCTAAGATTAATCCTGGAGTCTCGTGTTAAATCAGGTGCCTCTCTGATCCGACATAAACATGTTTAAGTTATTCCGTTGTCTTTTGCATGTGTTCTGCTTTATTTTTATTAACATGCAATTATTTGTCACTATTGTTGTCGCAAGTTTGATTTAAACCCTACTATAGCAGTTGTTTAGATGGTTAGAAATGGTTGCACTGGCACCCAGATGTGGAGTGGCAATCGGGAGAGTCAGGACTATTCCCGGTGGGACGGTAGTGGGTCAAGGCCGCCTGGTGTGCGGCCGCTGCACGGGGGCTGCTGCCTGGTGGCCGCTGCCCGGTGGCCGCTGCCTGGCGTGTGGCCGCTGCCTGGCGTGCGGCCGCTGCCTGGCGTGCGGCCGCTGCTTGCCGGCAGATCTGTGCATCGCACCAGTGTCCACTCTCTCTGTAAAAGTAGAGATGAGCAGCGCTGCGTCTGGGTCTATGCAGCTTCAGGTTTATACAGGACGCTGCGGAGATTAAGTGGGACAATGCAGCAATATTCCCAGATATGACTGGTCAGAGACCAATACATTCATGATTCATTTTCTTGTTGCTTGTCCTTCTCTAATAAAGGACAGTTTGTGTTACTCCGTAATATGTAGGCCTAATGTTTTTTATTATAACTTTGCCTACTTTGGTTTCATGACCATAACGTGGCCGATATACGTACTGTATATAGTGTAGTTTACGTTCATCACACCGGGAACTAGGGATGAGCGAGTACAGCATTATCTGTATCTGTATCTGTTTACCACATGAATTATCTGTATCCGGATCCGTACTCGGACTGGGCGGGGCCTAAACCGGAAGTGGTCAGATTTAACCAGGAAGTGGGTCAGGTTCTCTTGAAATGTGCGGGGCTTTAACCGGTATGATATTTAAGCATGCAATTGATGTGAGTTGATCAAAAATTGTTATATTTATTGCTGATTTGAAAACTATTTACATGACAGCATCGAGCTTCAGATCAATGGTGTTGTCATGGTAACAAACAAACTATATACACAGAAGGTTTTGCAACAATGAATACAACACATGCGGTTGCAATTATGAAGTAAAATGTAATGAACAAGTGTTTTCATACTCAATATAACTTTCTTTTTTAACTTTTTATTGATGATCAGTGTGATTTTTTTTGTTTTTGGTTCTTTTTTATTTCTTTTATTTCTTTTATTTCCACACAAGGTGTGTGTGTGTGTGTGTGTGTGTGTGTGTGTGTGTGTGTGTGTGTGTGTGAATGAGTGAGTAAGAGAGAGACACAGAGAGAGAGGGGGCGGGGGGCAGCTGACAGTAAAAAAAAAAAATCTCCGATGGCAGAGATGCAACGGGAGTTGCACTTAAAACAAGCAGCATGTCTGAAACCCCACGAGCCCAGAAATCTACTGGTACTATGTAAGGACTACAAACCCCACGTTCACCAGAACGTGCCCAGTAAGCACACATACGTCGGCACGACGTCTGCAAATGATCGCTTCATCTGCAATTGATCGCGGGTCATTTGCAAGCATCATTAATTGAGCGTCTCTACGTCGTATTACGATGGAAGTCTATACATCGCAGCAACGTATTAAATACGTCTTTTAGATGTATTACAAGTTCCTCAGTTGTTCGCGGGTCATTTGGAAACATCGTTAATTGAGCGCCTGGACGTCGTATTGTGATAGAAATCTATACATCGCAGCAACGTATTAAATATGTCTTTTAGATCTTATACAAGTTCCTCAGTTGTTCGCGAGTCATTTGGAAGCATCGTTTTTTGAGCACCTGTACGTCGTATTGTGATGGAAATCTATACATCGCAGCAACGTATTAAATATGTCGGTAAAATGTATTACAGGTTCCTCAGTTGTTCGCGGGTCATTTGGAAGCATCGTTTATTGAGCGTCTGGACGTCTTAACGTTACACACACTATTGATGTGATGGACAGTAAATGTGAATTCTGCCCAGCAACAAATTCGCGCCACTGTCGACAAAGGAAGGAAAAAAGTCTCCAGTCTACGAAGGGTTGGGACGGACGACTGCTTCGTTGCTGTTAAACACTATGGTAAGCACTATTTCATTTTAATGTAGATAACGTCAGCTAAAACAATATTTTGAGGTTTTCGCATGTGGAAGTGTGTGTTCTTTTGACAAATAAAAAGCTATTTTAGCTACTTGCTACGTTAGCTACGCCATGTCATGGTTTAAAGTAACTTCAAAGCCTTAAGATCAGGCTAATATCGCACTAGCCGCCCTTTTCACGTTCATTTAAAATTAAAATACCAGTGTTCTAGCTTGCCAAATGTAGCTACTAATTTGACTAGCGTTAGCTAGCTAACTAACGTTATCGTTAGGCATAATTGAACGTTACCCGATATCCGTTACCGTTGATGCTAGCGTTAGCTAGCTAGCTAAAAGTAACCGAGTGCCTTCACCTCAGTCATACTTTGCTTGTATCGGTTAGTTTTCTTTTATTGGCTTAAATGGAACTGAAACCTCAACTGGGAACATAGTTTAAGACTTGAATACTTGTTATCGAATCAAATGGTAAGGTAAATTTGGAATAGCTAATATGTCAACTAGCTAGCTAACTAACGTTAAATCTTAATTTTAAAAGGTGAAGAATTTCAGGGGGCTTCTAATTGCCTGCTAACGGTCATACTTAACTAATACGTTGCAGGGCTGCCAACTTTTCCCAAAACCTTGGAGTGAGATTTGGGGGGGGCCAACCCATATTTTGCCGCGTACAAAGCAATTTCTTTTGGTCTTTATCCTTTAGGGTTTAAATTGGGATTTGGTATATGTGGGTGGATGGGGGACTCCCTAGGGGGGTCTGGGGGTATGCCCCCCCAGGAAAAAAAGTTGAAAAATAAACCATTAAATGGCACTTTCTGGAGAGTTTTTTTGCAAAAAAAATGGAGAAATCAAGTCTTACATGATATGTGCAAAACGGTAGGGTTAGGAGCCTTTGTGTTGTTGTATCAACAGGTTTTAGGGCATTCAGCATTTACATTATTAACTTCTTATGATATAAGAACTGACCCACACAATGTGCCAAACATAATGAACCACATGAAGAGACAGTAGCATATGTCAGCAACAGCTGAGAAGATTTGGGTCTGTGGTGAACAGGTCCAGGGGTCCCTGGTGTAGGGACCAGGGACCCAAAGTTAAATTAATGTTGAGGGATCAACTAAGACCACTGAAATTCTAAAGAATGAGAACCACTAAGTTACATAAATTCTAATCCTTTAACCTTTGTGCCAATGTTCAGTAATGTTTGGCTGTCATCCTCTGGCCCCACTTACTGTTTTTACTTTTTTGTGAAAATAAAGACTATTTGTTCATTTTAAAAAACATCAATTAATTATTTACAGTTACATTTAGAGATGCAGAGGTTAGAGATGCACAATAGTGGCCCAACGTTGCAGTATCGTATATATATATATATATATATATATATATATATATATATATATATATATATATATATATATAGGCTAGTATAGCTCAGGTGTGTTTCACCAGATTTCTGCTCATATTTACAACTTTGTGCACATAACTCCTCCCATCTCTGTGTCCGAGATGTGGAGAGTTGTAATATAGTCTGCTGTGCATGTCATTCCTCCGCTGATATGATGGATCTCATTCAGACCGTCTGACAGACGCAGAGGCCCATTTGGGTCTCTGGTCTCTGACAGAGTTTAGAGGTGGCCGTACGCTGCTCTTTATCGGAGGTCTACGCATGGATGCAACGCGTCACTGCCCCCCAGAGCGAGTCCACTACAATGAACTGAAGTTGCTACACTACCAGCCGCGCTGCTCACCTCCATCTTTACAGAGAGAGTGGACACGAAGCGACGGACGGTCTGTGATAATCAGAGCTCATACCTGAAGCGCCGGACGGGTCTGTAATACTCAGAGCACATACCTGAAGCAGGGGAAATGCACCTGGGATGGCTCGTGGAAAAAATGTTCTCATTTTGCGACAATTTGAAAATTCCACAGACAGGGAGCGCTCTTGAAGCCCCTCACAGTCTCTGAAAGCACAACTAGTCGATCACAAGTGGCTCAACAGGTAAAAACATAGATAAACTCATCTTTCATAAATTTGACCGACCGGGTTGACACTTCAGCGTGAGAAATCGGGGGTGTGGCGTGTGCGCGTGTGAAACCAGTCAAATGCGTGTGTCTCACGGCCAATGCGTGAGAGTTGGCAGCCCTGCGTTGTGATTATAAGGTTTTATTTTTACCCTGCTTATCATCAAAGGGCACTGTCTAGCTATGTAAAACAGTTTAGTAAGACTGTGGTTAGTTTCTGTACATTCGGCATGAACATTAAATCTGGTTAACAATTGATTTTAAAAACTGTTCGGAGTGCCAACGGTCATAAAATATCAGTTATTAGATGGTGACCGTTTTTGTTGGCTAACTACTGACAGTCACATAACTTTGTTTAACGGTTTGTTGAAGCTAAATTGACCATAAACCTAGCTAACTAACTTTAGCTATATTAGACATTAGAGGTTTATAATCAGCTTTAACTAGGACTAAACGCGTTCAATGGACATATTGAAACTCATTTGAATTTGAGATCAATGCAATCATCAATATCACAATTAATTTGATTGGCACTTTTCCGTTTCATGTTTAAAGCCAGGGTAACCTTGGTAAACTGTTGTTTTTTTCACTAGTTATCCCTCATTAGATAAGTGGTTCTTGCTAAGAATTTCCACCATCTTCTACAAAATGTCAAAATACACCGTTTTCATTTCAAAACAATAGTTTGCAATACTAAAAATACTTCATCCTCACAAAAGAACATTATTTGTTGATAGCTTTCACACAGTGTGTCTGTTTTTATGTTGTATGTTGTGTGTGTAGTTAGTGGAAGATCAGAAGACGTGGGCAGGAGTTGTGAGAGAAGGCAATGCACAGATGAAGGACATCATACCACAATTGTGAAAAGAGACAGGTATGTTGTCATATTAGGTTTTTGTTTGATGCAAATTAAACACCTGTAATCTGAATCTATCTAGTTTTCCAAACGTGCAGTGAAGGAGAGATACCACACATCCTTCCTGCTGCTGTCAGACTTTATAATCAACACTGCTCCAAGTAGACCACACATGTTCCCTTGGATCAGAGAGGCTCCGAAATCAGGGTAGCAGCTATCGCCATGGTCCCGCTACACGTTCTGTGATGCCATGTTCAACTGCTACACTGCGGTGCCCTGCTACGTCCTGCTACGTCCTGCTGTGCCTTGTAATGCCGCACAGCGTCCTGCTATGCCATGAACTACTACAAAGAACTGCTACAAACTACTAATTTTTTTCTATTTTTGTTATTGCCACTCTTCATTCTAACCCCAACCGGCCCGTCAGACACCGCCTACCATTAGCCTGGGTCTGACCGAGGTTTCTGCCTAAAAGGAAGTTTTTCCTCGCCACTGTCGCACTGTTGCTTGCTCTGGAGGAAACCACTAGAACTGTTGGGTCCTTGTAAATTCTGGAGTGTGGTCTATCTGTAAAGTGTCTTGAGATAACTCTTGTTATGAATTGATACTATAAATAAAATTGAATTGAATTGAATTGAATGTGACAATTTACTCATGTGCAACATCTATCTACACCTTATTATGCAATATCAATAACTCCTGTAATATGGTGTTATTTAACATTCTATCTGTATCCTTAACTGTTTTAACTGCTTTATTCTTGCATTTTTACTGATGCGTTTGTCATTGCACTTTCCCTTTGATGCAGTATCACTGAAAATTTTCCCACTTTGGGATTAATTAAGAATTTTATCTTATTTAAAATGTTTTATATGTTAGTATTTTTCAGATCTCTCAACTGCCATGTTGACCAAGAGGACATGTGAGACATGCGGAAAGCTGCCATATTCCCAGTCATTACTTTGCCAAATCATCTGGGGTAAGTTTAAAAAATATAATTGAAAATGGAAGTAGGAAGTAAAGAGACGGCAGCATAAAATGGCACCTTTTGGTGTCGAAAGTAAATAATTTTAAAGCTTTGTGATTAGCATGAAACCTTGATGTTAGCCCTTTTACAGAGAATGTTACAGCATATTTTATGGGACAATGTATAACATGCTATTTAAAGCTTTCATTTAGAAAGTGATCTAAATACATATTGTCGGAATGGCGCTTTAACAGTGCCATTCAGACACCGCCTACCAAGAGCCTGGGTCTGACCGAGGTTTCTGCCTAAAAGGAAGTTTTTCCTCGCCACTGTCGCACTGTTGCTTGCTCTGGAGGAAACCACTAGAACTGTTGGGTCCTTGTAAATTCTGGAGTGTGGTCTATCTGTAAAGTGTCTTGAGATAACTCTTGTTATGAATTGATACTATAAATAAAATTGAATTGAATTGAACAGTGGTTGAGGCTAGATGGGATACAGCGACGGTGACAAAACAGTTAAATTTAGGCACCAAAACAAGTAGTTCTGTTCAGGAAACAGATCGGGATTTTAATTAAAACTCCAGAAGAACAGAACGTGTTTTCCTCGGTGAAAGTATAACAAATATGTCATATTGGTCATATTGGTCTAGATTAAGTAGGATTTTTGCGTAACTTTTGGCCGTAGCTGTATCCTTTCAAGTGTCAACAGCCCACCTGTTGGGGATCTTGAACTTCATCCAAAATGAAACTGCACAAACTGCAGCTCCCCCTACTGACCAATTGGCCTTACTGTTCAATTATATGAAAAGGCTGAATTGGAGATTCTGAGGAAAAGTTTGCAGAGAATTTAACTATGTTAACATTTTGCTTGCCATATTCTACTTAATGAAGCTGGTCTTCTAGTCACATCTGCAAAAAAAAGACTTACATTACATTACATTACTCAACCACTTCCTAAAAACAAAGAGAAAAGAAACAAAGAATGAAATAAAAAAAATACTTCCATGCATTGAAAGATACATCTTTGAATGTACTTAACTCAAATCTTTTGTTCTTGCCACAGTTGCAGCACAGAGGAATCCTACTTTCCGGAGTCTGAAGGCGAGTAGGCTATTAAGGACTTCCTAGACTGGCAACAGACTGGAGAAGAGGCTGGAGCTGAGACACCCTTTTTTAGCTACTGAAATAATTGACATTATGATAGACAGTGGACAATATAGTGTGAGAATTAGTTGTTGTTCTCCAACATGTACACACTGCTGTTGTGAAGCAGGGATACACAGCTCACAAGTGTGTAGTCAAAAGAGAGAAATATTGTATATTCAGTGACTCTACAGATTAAGAAAAATAATGAATTTTCTTAAATAAATGTTATTCTTGGCTCAATTGCTCAGTGTCTTTGAGTCTTGGGTTATCATGATCCATTGGCATCCAAAAACGGATAAATTGACTTTTTAGCTTCACTGATTCTGATTGGGTATCACCTGGAACACAACCAATAATAGAGACAGACACCAAATGAGAGAAAACGACTTAAGCCGTTGCACACTGTTCCCAGGAAACGTGCGTGCCCCAGGTCGGTTTACAGTGGCAGACTTAAAAAAACAAAACACTGGTTTAAGCTTTTTTACTAGTGTTTTTGTACATTAGCCCTTAGTACAGACAAAAGTAGGATAATTATCTCATAATATAGCTACATGATCATTTTTTGCATTTTCAGAATAGCTTTTAATGTGCTATAGTGTGCTATTTTCTCAAATAATTTGAACTATGTAAATTGTCTGAGTACCTTTAAAAGTGCTTCATAAATAAAATGTATTATAAGTAATTGTGTATGACTTATCTCTTACTTTAGCAATTCATGTAATTTAGTAAAGATATTTAAAGTAGTTTCGTATGACTTATACTGATCAGTTGTGTTAAATGGGTTAATGCAGGATCAATTGATCGGCACATCTTCCTGACATCTGTACTACGTATAACAATGTCAGGAAGATGTGCCCGAGATTGCATCTGTAAAATGTAAAGCGGATGTTGGGACTATACGTTAGAACGATGTAAATGAGCCTGCATCTGTACGACGTATTATATACGTTAGAACGATGTATATGAGCCGCATCTGTACGACGTATGGCATACGTTAGAACGATGTATATGAGCTGCATCTGTACGATGTATGGCATACGTTAGAACGATGTAAATATACATACGTCGTGGAAATATGGAAGGCTAAAGGGATCTTAAACGTCACTTCCGCTTCACGTTTTGAATGTTTTTTACGTCGTTTTTTACGTCGTTCAATGTCAAAGCGGCGTTAAAAGCGCCGCGGAATGCTCCTTTAACGCCGCCTTTTACGTGGATCGGGTCGCGCATCACATGACGCGTTACGTCAGCGCCGTAAAAAACGCCGCGGTTTGATCATTTAACGCCGCTTTTTACGTGGATTGGGACCTGTATCAGAACGCGTTGTGTTAAAATTCTAATGGACTCCACCCTGTCTTTTCCAAAGCCAATACATTTGTACTGTTATCACCCAATCAGTAAAGAACAATAACAGACCAAATGAATCCAACCCAGCACAAGTATGAGCAAAGCTCAGTGGATTTGGGAGAGGCTTGTCTCTTTTTCTACAGTCTGTTTTTCTATTAGTACGGCCATCGGTAAACTGAAACTGTAGGCAGCTTAACTGTATTGTGTTTTCATTGAATATGGTATCATTTGTAAAAGGTTTGCTGCAGACACAATTGATTAACGTCCACTGATATTGTACTTACTTGCTCTTAGTAAAATCAGGGAAGGCTACTAACCTCCAAAAATTCTAAAAAATTAAAAACCATGAGACTTTCACTTTGCAAAATGAATTGTCTAGTTTTGATTGAGCTCGCTTTATTGTTATTAAGTAAATAACATCAGTGTTTCCCCCGTCTTTATAGAACCAATCCAAACACAATGCAATAACTCCACTAGGGGGCACTCACACACTCCAAATACATGAGACGTTTTAAGGACCTGACCACAGTACACATGCATTCTTTGTATATTCTAATTTCCAGAGAAATTCGTTTTTAAAGGCTTTAAAGACTTGTGTATACAAGTGTATACATCTGTACCAACAATGTATTTATGGAACAAGTCCACCATCAGGCTTAGGCCTACACTTACGTACCTACATTAGTTGGTGAAAGATGTAGGTAGGAGTAGAAGTGGCCTAATGATGATAAAGTAAATAGTTAAATTCAAGGCTGTCAACTGGGAGTAGCCTATATGGATATGTGCAACTGACTGTTCACCAAATGCACAGCTTGTGCGTAGAAGCTTTGATTGTGCAAGTTTTGGTCTGAAAGAAGCAGCACAGACGATCAGACCGCTGGAGGCAGAACAGCAAGTGTTCCTACATGATGCACCTTAAAACCTGGGCTGGTAGAACTTCTCCACAAAGAGCATATCTGATGATCATTTCAGCCTTCTTCGTGACATTGTGGATGGACTTCCTGGCCTCATGAAAGCTGGGTTTACATCCACTTTCATCATTTTAAGCACAGTACAAATGACAGTTTAAGTTAAATGAATGACTTATCATATTTGAAATGTTCGTCTGTGCTTCTTCCCATCTGCTTTGCTACTGAAATAAAGGACACAGCTGCAAGTTTAAAACTTAAAAACTAAAATGTCAAGGACAGGTGCATCTCATATTATAATACAGTGGAAAAGTTGAAGTGAAACTTTGTTATATCCTAAATTTATTACACATAAAAGGAAAGATTTCAAGCCTTTTTTGTTTTAGTCTTGATCATGATAGTGTACAGCTCATGTAAATCAAAAACTTTTATCTCAAAACATTAGAATATTACAACAAAGAATGTATAATGTGGAAATATGAACTGAGAAGAATCAACCAAGATTAAAAAAAGCCTGAAATGATAAACTTTATGGATGATGAACATATGGAAGTGTCACTATAATAAAGTTACAGAAATTAACTTTTCCACAATACTATCATTTCCTGAAATGCACCTTTATGTTAGACGTTAAACAAATGGCTTAATTTAAAAGACCAAGTAAAGTTGTTTAAAAATTAAGTCATCAAAAGATCATCTTAACCCAGTCGTCCATGAATGGTAGCCTACAAGGGATGGGTCCACCAACAGACTTATCATTTGGACTTTTAAAAGACCAGAACATGCTTCATGTCCTCTTAGACTTTTGAAGAGTTGATACTATCGTCAGGCTATAGCATTAAACCAACAAAAACACTATTCTTTGAAATTCATTGTGGTGGTATTCTGTTCATTCTTTTCCACAACCCAAGCAGGTTTATTTTTAGCAGCTTTCAGAGAATGTTTAAAGATATGTAGGTTAGTGAAGTCACCTTTTTAAAGATGGAGATTTGTCCAGAACAACCAAACACTTGGTTCCTAGCTTAGTAAATCTGACAAAAATTGACTGCAGTGTGATAGGCCTACCAGTCTAAAAAGAACCCTTGCTGCTTCATTAGGTCTATGTGCAGCAATTGTTTAAACTCATGTGGAGAGCTGGTGATTCATCTGTGTTCATATGGGTGGCCGTGGGTTGTGGTGCCTGGTTGAACTGGACTGCATTGTATTGGTTTTATTTGAATACACATACAGATAAGCCCACCTAATAAACTAGTAGGATGTAGTCTACAAAAGATAATATGTAGGCTTCACTCTTTTCATTCAAGTACACTCTTCATTCATTGAGTGCACCTGCCAACTTTCGACAGAACCATTCACAAAAAATCTTAAATAAAAAGGTATGATTTACATCTGTAAACCTTTGCTTAAAAAAACAAAACAACAACAACAATGACCACACTTATCTAGTTTTGCCTGTTTAATTGTCAAATTTACAAGACACACACACACACACACACACACACACACACACACACACACACACTCACTCACTGCTGAGGTAGGGACCCTAGGAAAGACAAAACCCCATGCAGGATGTCCAATCCGAGGCGATCTCTGGGGCCACTAAGTGGATCAAATCGTGCTTCAAGCTCTTCTATGATTGAGCTCTCAAACATGTACTGGTTGGGAGGTACAGTCACTCTGTCAGACCAGACTACCAGCCTTTCTGAAGCAGAGGCTTCTACAGCCCCAGCACCATCTGGATCATTATCACCTCCTATTGCTCCTGCAGCATGAACACCTCCCTCTGGTGCAGTTCTGGCACCAAAGATGTCCTGCATTGCAGTGCTTGGCCGTCCCTGCTGTTCCACGCAACCTCTTACAAACAGCTGCAAGGGGCTCTGATGCCTTTCTGTCCGCAACCCATGGTTGTTCCATTGCTGTACAAAGGCTACGATGTCCCTATTGAGTCGCGGCAGGTAGACATAATGAAGAGCCCACAGGTGCATCTCATTGTCAATGTCCACAACACCATCACTCTCCAGGAAATTGAAGAGGTCATAGTATACATTTGTCAACCCTCGCCAGACATCACCCCATAGCCTCTCAATTCGTTGATTATGAGTGCTCCTTCCTCGGAGAGCACTGCCTCGCTCAGAGCCTCTGAGAATGTTCATCATTAGCCACACCGATGTATTCTCTCCACCATAATCTGTCCTTACACGAGACGGCATGCCAAACCTGGTCACACCATGCATGAAACAGTCCATCACTGTGCTGCTGCGGTTGTTATTTGAAGCGCGGAGGAAGACGATGAGCCGACTGTAGCCATCTATTCCTCCATGAATAACAATCCTCCACCTAATATGTATAAAAGATAAAAAGAGATTAAACAAACAAACAAACAAACAAACAAACATCTACCTTATCAGTTTGTGGTTCCCATCAAGATGCCACAAGGAATTTGGTCCAGCCACGCGGTATGCCCTTCGGTGCAATCTTTGTGACATCGTTCTGAGAGCGGCGGCCCTTGGATCAATCCGCCGCATACACTCTCGCACTCTGCATCTCTGTACCCAAATTCCCTGTGACCGCAGTTGTGCCCTGACAGCCTCTGGGCCAAGTAGGTCATTCCCAACTACAATTTCTTTGACCATTTCATCCAGGGCAGAGTCTGACATGTCAGAGTATGATGCAGAGCGGGTCAAATTGAACCTTCTGAGAAGTAAATGAAGAACAGAGTCACTGTATAGCTTAGGCTGTGTATAAAATCTCTAAAGAAAAAAAAAAGAAAAAAAAGAAAAATCACATAAGCCACACATTTGTAATCCATCAGCTGCTTGTCAAGTCAGCTAGATAAAGCAGCAATATTAAGTCCTAATGCAACCTACCTGAAACGTCGTTTGACTGTAGGTACAGAAACATGCAGAATATCTGCAATCCGTGACATTGTAAATCCACATGACTTTAGGAATGTCAGTTGCTCTAGTCTAGAGAGATGGAGAAGTGAGGCGGACCTCTAGCACCACTCCAAGCCAGTGGAGCCTGGTAAGATGAACTGGCTGTAACATAAAGTACATTGCCATTGAAGTGAATTTGTTGTAATTGCAGTTTGTGTGTTGTGTGGGTGTCTGAAGGATCTGAATTTGATGTACAGCTGTATTGGAATGAAGACCAATGTCATTAACATTTTAATTTGAGGATATTGAAGCAAGAGAGGGTAGACATAAAGCAATCAAGCTACAAACCTACATCACAATCTGCGATGCAGTGTCATTTTAACTTACCTTGTTGTTCATGCCATCTACAGCTCCTTACTTCATGGATATATTCAGCTATGTCTCCAAGTAAGCAATCTGTTGCTTGAACATTTATCAGCCTTCCCCTTGCCCATTCAAGGCTCCTCTGCATGGTCTCCAACCTAGAACCCAGTAAATGAAAAGATTTAACAGTTGACATCAACATCATTGGCAGGGGAAATAATTCAGTGGAGTGCCAATCTAAGTTTGACTTTTGACATAACTGGGAAGGAGAATTGCATTGGGATATGAATTCTTAGAACTGCTCACCAAACTGGCACCTTCCAACTGTACTGGTGAGTAGAGGGTGAGCCAATCTGGGAAAAAATAAATTCATACTTCTGTGTACGACCCAGAAGTTGGGTTACATAAAGAGAGGTCGAATACATTAAGCAAGAGAGCCAGGTTTACGTAACGTTACATTGTAGTTAATGTTAACCTACTGAAGGCATGGTCAGCCTAAATTAAATAACCATGTGCTTATGGCTAACATTATAAAAACTAACAGTCACTTGTTCAACTTTTACATTCACTATCAATATTGTAAACGAAACTGCATTTCTCTAGCAATTTTACTGTTACAGAAAGCTTTTACAACTAAAACTCTCACCTTCTTAATGTTGATTCCAAAACAGCAGGCCCAGCATCTGTCTGCCGAAGACGAGTGCAGTTGTCTAACGTCCACTTGCACTGGGAAATAAAGTTTCTCCTAGCCATCTTTTAGAAATAAAGCAGGACAGTTGTCGTCGTTCTTGTATCCTCTTTCGATTGAAAATATACTATCGTTATAGAGCTCAAAAGTGACTGCGCCGTATTTTGCGTTAGAGATTCGAGAGTTAAAATCCCCTTTTAAATACTTCCCCTTGTTTTCACTCCGACTTTTTTTTTGGGGGGGGGGCAGATTGTGTCGTCAGATCCTTGCGCGCTTTTTCTTCTTCTTCATAACTCGCTGAGTGTCATTGGTGAAAGGATGGCTGAGCGGAGAAGTCGTTTCAGGGGAAGAATTAACGACCTTAGAGACAGAATGAACGCCCAATTTAATCGGCTATTAAATGAGGATGGTCCGGAGGAGGAAACTGATGTTTTATCGAGGCAAGATATGCACAAACTTTTCTTAATTTATATTACGTTCTGCCACTCTATTTTTGCACTGCTTAGCAGCACCCGTCTGTTAAATTGGCGCATTTGCAAGTGGCGTTGTAATGTTTTTATTTATTTTTGCAGCTCTCTCAAAATGGTCTGTTATCCCTATTAACAGCGAAAACAATGATAAAGCAGGTCAAATAGCTAATGCATAATTTGTACAAGGTCAGCAGAAGATAACCAAAGCTAGCGTGGTAAGCCTACTAGCGTGGTACCAATTGGTAATAACTAACCTTAGTGTAACGTTGATTTATATCGGTAGCGGCCTCTTCATTTTCCGGGAATTATTCTTTATTTTACCGTTGTATCCCGCCAATATGCTTTTTATATATTTTCTCTTGAATGTATGTATTTTCCACATTTCTCTTCCTTATATAGCCCTGGTATAAATCTAAGGGATTCAAACCGGTCAGTTTCTACCTAAAGCATATGTAACAAAATCGTTAGCTAGTAATGCAATTAAACTGAAAGTCATTTAGTTTTATTGAGAATCAAAAAGGGTTAACTGAGAGCTTTAAAACCTTTAGTTCTAGATTAAACAAAGTTTTGCAAAATGTTAAAAGTTAGGAGTTAATATACAATGTTCTAAATAGTTTAGAACATTAACAGTGGTGTAACCGGAAAATATTGATATGTATTGTCCTTTATTTTAAAACGTGTTATACTGATTGGCCAGTTTTGTTGTCAATGTCGTCTGTGGAGAATGGTCATGAGTGAGGAAGTGAATGTGTGAAGGAGGGGTTGTTTTTTTGGTGTCGGAGAGACAAGAGGGAGACATGAGGAAGACTGTAGATAGAGAGTCGCAAACTTGAGGAGATGAACAAGAGACAAAGTAACATCGAGAGACACGAGAATACTTAGCTTGGAGAAGATCTAAGTGGACTAACGAAGGTGTAGAGGAGTACACAACGGCACTTTTGTTGTCTACCGCAGTGTTTAGAACAAACTTTGTGCCTGGCTAACAGGCACACTAGCGGGAGCTAGCGGCAGAAAGTTCCTGATTCAGAGGACGCTGATTGTTAACCGGAGAGGACGACGGTGTACCGTATCGAGTGGTTTTCGTGTTGGAAGTGTGTTTCTTGGACTAAGAAGAAAACGTCCGTTGGACGCATCGCACACGAGCTACCATCAGGCCGGTGTAACACCAAATTCTGTGACCATCGTATTTTTCGACTTTATGGAGCGCTGTTGCCACTGAGCTTACTCACACAGACAACTTTAGTACGCTTTTAGCGTAAACTGCAAGCTGTTTATAATGAAGGTGAGTTCATCGCCGATAGTTTAAAAATGTGTTTTTTGACTTGAGGTGTGTGTGTGTGTGTGTGTGTGTGTGTGTGTGTGTGTGTGTGTGTGATTTTGAATGACTAGTGTCTAATCGTAAATCTAAATAAACTAGTTTGTGTTTATTCTGTTGGCCACTAATAAACATCTCAGAGTAGACTTAATCATGAGGATGTGGTTGAAATAAAACATGAGGCTGGTCCCTAATCTACAAGAGCTGTGGGAGGAAATTATCAATAACCAAGTAATAATTTGATTGTGAACTCACTGTGAATTGTAAATAAATAAAGTCTTATATACATTTGAACATTTCCAAAATCCCCTGTCACAACAAGCAAACCATTTAAGGTGACGTATTTTATCTTCATACTTTATGTATAGACAAAAAAACAATAACCACTCTGGTCTTAGTCATAAGGGGTCACATATTTTGACAGCTGTTGTCAGAATATGTGACCCCTTATGACTAAGACCAGAGTGGTAATTGTTTTTTTGTCTATACATAAAGTATGAAGATAAAATACGTCACCTTAAATGGTTTGGTTGTTGTGACAGGTGAATTTGGAAATGCTCGAATATATATGGAGTGCAGTAGTGCTCCACTTTTTTTTTGCCTGCTCTAGAGCTGACTCGCAGTATGAATCAAAGGAAACCACTTAATTAAGGACATGGGCAAATTGCTTGGAACAGTTTTAATAAACTACTTTCATTATCCATGAAAATGTTTCAACATTTGATGGTGCATTGTTGAATTATATACATTTTTAAAATTAATTGTTACATTCTTTTTCAATGCTAAAGAAACTGAAGTAATGCAATGAATTCATATTGCAGATTACAGATGTTTCGAAATTCGGAAAGCGGTGGACCGATACGCCGTCGACCAAGGAGCGTAGCAAGGCGGCAAATAACTTTTAAAGTTGCACTGCTAAAGCATTATGTTCAGAGGCTCACTTCACGTATGGGTAAGTCTATCCTTTTAGCATGGCATTTTGTTCTGTATTGTTTAGGCTTACCCTTTATGCATGTTTTCTTCACTTCATCTACCCACTGTATGTGTTATTTAAATAAGTAATTACCGCATCACGGAACTCATTTGATATTAGATTTCACTTTGTCATTGCACGTCACTACGTTCAAAGCAGCAACCTGCAGATATTACTGACATGCATTTAGCAGCTTGGAATGAATGTGCTATTGACAAAGGTAATACTTTTTTTTGATGCTTTGTCAGATGCCACTGAACCTCGCCGGGTCGTTGTACCACTGGACTTACAAGAAGAGGAATTTCTTCAAGTCCTGAGGGACTTGTTTCAAGATTTACTCATGCAGCAAGACTTTGAGTTATGCAGAGTAAATGGCCAAAGAATGGTCCTGCCTCTGATCCTGAACTCCAAGTGCCCCAGGGAAATCCATGCCAATAATGCCTTGCGTCGGTCCAATTTATATATTCGTCCACAGGTATGCAAATGTGTGTGAGGATTTTCAGTAGGTTACCATGTACCTGTAACACCATGTACAGATTTAAGCAGAAATTACTTTCGGATCAGGTGGATCTGGATATTGTACAGTCAAAAAAGTATTTAGTCAGTCACGGATTGTGCAAGTTGTCCTACTTAGAAAGGAGACATCTGTAATGTTCATCTTAGGTACACTTGTACAGCTCTTTGGTCTTGGCCATGGTTTTTGTTTTGAGTCTGACTGTTTGAGGTTGTGGACAGGTGTCTATTTATACAGATAATGAGTTCAAACAGGTGCCATTAATACAGGTAAGAAGTGGCGGACATAACAGCTTCTTAAAGAAGAAGTTACAGGTCTGAGAGACAGAAATCTTGCTTGTTTGTGGATGACCAAATACTTATTTTCCTCCACGATTTAAAAATAAATTCTTTAAAAATCCTTCAATGTGATTTCCTGGATGTTTTTTTTTTCTCTCTCATTTTTTGTCGTCCAGGCTGCAGGACTGCCCGTCCAGCCTACAGCTGCCAGTTTGAGGCAGGACGCTGGACCACCCATCCAAGCTTCCTCTGGACGGCCCTTCCAAGCTTCCACTGGACCGCCCATCCAAGCTTCCTCTGGACGGCCCTTCCAAGCTGGCCACTGGTAGCAATAATCATGATGAAATGAGGTTTGTTTGTCTGTTAAATTGTTTAAATATTCATGACCACTAGACATTTTTGAGAATAATCTTTGAATGTAAATTTACAGTTTGTGTGCTGTTGGCTGACCCCAATATTTGAACTGCCTTTCCCAATTGTTATATTATATTGTATCTTCTGTTGGACACAGGGAAGACTTCTACATGGATCTCTCTGATTCAGAACTTGAATCTCCCTCATTTCTCCAGTCTCCAGTCCGGTGCAACAGCCCCAATGTATGCAAATATAGGATTTTATCTAAATTTGTCTATCCTATATGTCCTGATTATGCATGTGTTGTCATTGTTTTGTTTTCTGTGTTCTCAGGATGTCAAAGGTCTGGCTGACATTTTAAAAGAATTCCAAAATGACCATCTTGATGTTAGTTGCACCATCCCCGTCATTGCCAGGCGAAAAAACATACTTCAAAGTGCATGTGTTGCGCTAAGCCGAAGCTATTTTGCCTGGCACAAACTGCCTCATATTGAGTTTGTTGGGGAGATGGCGGAGGACTACGGAGGTCCAAGGAGGGAGTATTTCAGGTTAATTCAAGATTTGATGCATAAAAAGGTCATGTGAACAGTGATACCTTTTCAGATGTGCCATTATTTTTAAGGCCATATATGAGATGTTTTATCTTTCTGTTACAGACTCCTCATGATTGAACTGCAGGAAAAGATGGGGATTTTCCAAGGAAGACTAGGGCGGCTCCTTTTTAGCTATGACCAACGAGCGTTGGCACAAAACAAATTTTATACTGCGGGAAAGCTGGTGGCCTGGTCCATTATCCACAATGGACCAGGTATCCGATGCCTGAACCCAGAGTTATTTCAGCTAATGTGTGGCCAGAAGCCTGAAATGACCTCCTTTGACTTGGACGTTTTCCAGGAAGAGGAGTTGCAGAAAAAGCTGGAAAATGTATGTTATAGTCTTGTTTTAAAATAGTATCGTATTGTTTTAATCACTTGTATCACTATCTTGAAACATTGTCTAAACATTTTTTGTCCACTGTAACCTTAAGATCTATATTGACTACAAATAACTCATTTATTGGTATACCCAGGTTGTGAAATGCAGCACCAATGAGGAGCTAGAGGAGCTCAAATGCACATTGGGAGACTGGATAGTGGACTGTGGTGTGCCAAACGTTTACACAGCCTCTGTGAGGGACCTGCCTACAATTCACGGGCAAATAGTTACCCATTACTTGTACCACAGGTAAATGAACAACAACAAAGGGATGGGGCTCTAAGCACACTTGTATAGCTGGATTTTGAACACAGTGCTTTGAACCATACACTTTAATGTAATCTCGTTTTCATCGGTTGTGTAAATTGGAGGAGTTACTGAATATTAACCAGTAAATGTTGTAGTCATGTCTACCATTTTTGTCACACTGTTTGACACTATTTGCTACGGAATGTGTTATTGATGTGAAAATATTGATATTAATGTGTTAAGGGTGGCCAGTATGGTCCAACAGTTCATTGCTGGGATGAATTCATGTGGCCAGATGTGGGAGATGGTGGTGATGAACTGGAGAGAATTCCTCCCACTGTTCACAAACACAACACAGAAACTCTCCAGGAACGACATCAGGAACCTCTTCACTATATCCTGGAGTCCACAGGGCAGCAACCACAGAGAACAGGAGGAGGAGACTGTCTTCCAGTGGGAGTGCTGGCTGATGTCCATTCAAGGTGTGTGATACTAGCTGTTTGTAATAAGCAGATTTGAATATTTTTGATGCAATGCCTTTATCTGCTACCATATAAAAAAATTATGATCTTGAATGCAGTGCCTCTCAAAAATTATATACTATATGGATCCCTCACACACACACACACACACACACACACACACACACACACACACACACACACACACACACACACACACACCTGGGAAACCCCTGAATACTGAATGTACATTCTCTTCAAGTTCTTGTATACAACTATAACTAGTTCTTTTAATGATTGGACTGTTTGTATGTGTCTCAGCAGAAGAGGAGATGGATGTTTCTTTCGAGGAGTTGATGGTATTTGTCACAGGAGCAGATTCTGTCCCCCCTCTTGGGTTCCCGAAGCAATGTGAGGTTGACTTCTATAACCAGGAGGATGGGAGCTGCCGCATTCCATATTCATCAACCTGTAGCCTTTGCCTCTTCCTCCCGAGAGGAGTTACAGAAGAAGACAACTTCAGAAGGCTTATGTTCCTTGCCCTGAAAGGGTCCCTTGGTTTTGGGAAGGTGTGAGGGACATGTAGCTGGTTTGATTTGAGTCAGAGACGATGTATCAAGTGAACTGCAGCACTTCTTGCAAATTTCCACACACGCACAATTCCTGTAATTTAACTTGCGGTGCAATGTAATTTTAACATATAAATAATATTTTTGTATTTTACAAGATAGGTATTTTGTTTCTCACGGATCATTCAGGATCACACGGATGATTGGATCACTCAGATCCCTGTTACTACAGAATTTTTTGTTTTGCTAAAACCACCTCAAATTGCAGGAAAGAAAGAATGTGTTTGGCTGTTTAAAACAAATGTGTTACAGGTTGCCTCCCCTGCACTTGATGGGGAAGATGTACCCCCATTTCAAATGTTTGACTAGCGCCTCCCTCATGAAACCAAGTCCCCACCCCCTCATCCTGCAAAGCTACTCTATCTATGCCCTTGACAAAAGTACCTAAAATGAGGCCGAGGTAAAAAGTTGACAATTATTTTTTTTATACTCCTAGAGACCCTGGCCAGAATATTTCACCTGAAGTGATGATTAAAAAAATGACTGAATTTCAATTCCATGCAGTCATATTTGATAATATAACAATTATATATTCTCTCCAGATTTGTACAGTACGGCTCCCTTATTTTGGAGTACTTCTTGGAAAGTGTTTGTCCAAAGGTTTCTAGGCTCCACAAATAATTAAATTATGTTTTATTTTTTTTATTTAAGAAAATTGTGGTGCATAGACATTTCATGGCTTTAGTATACTTTTTCTTTTTTTTGAAAAATATTATCTTTGAAAATGTTATTCCACTGGTGGGCACTGCACTGTGGAATTTTGTTCCCATTCAAAAAAACTAAACTGTTGCGTAATTTATTTTAGACCAACACTAATGTTCACATTTGTTTGTAAAGCTGCTGCAGCTATTAAGTCAGTTGTGCCTTTGTACCTAGCTGTCTATCAAGAACAGACATGTCTTGACTAGATGGATGAGTTTTTTGGGGCGTCGTTACCTTTCAATAATAAAAGTGAGGCGAAATGCTGGGTTATTTGTTACTTAACTGATTGTTACCTGGCCGCTCACAATCAACACAACACACAACCCAGGTTTAGCTGTAGTTTGAGAGACTTTGCTGCATTCATTTAACTGAAACTGTCATTAGTAACAGTAACCTCAACATGTGTCTGTAGAGTGCAAAAATAAACGTAAATTGGCATAAGTCATTCATTTAACTTAAACTGTCATTTGTACTGTGCTTAAAATGATGAAAGTGGATGTAAACCCAGCTTTCATGAGGCCAGGAAGTCCATCCACAATGTCACGAAGAAGGCTGAAATGATCATCAGATATGCTCTTTGTGGAGAAGTTCTACCAGCCCAGGTTTTAAGGTGCATCATGTAGGAACACTTGCTGTTCTGCCTCCAGCGGTCTGATCGTCTGTGCTGCTTCTTTCAGACCAAAACTTGCACAATCAAAGCTTCTACGCACAAGCTGTGCATTTGGTGAACAGTCAGTTGCACACATCCATATAGGCTACTCCCAGTTGACAGCCTTGAATTTAACTATTTACTTTATCATCATTAGGCCACTTCTACTCCTACCTACATCTTTCACCAACTAATGTAGGTACGTAAGTGTAGGCCTAAGCCTGATGGTGGACTTGTTCCATAAATACATTGTTGGTACAGATGTATACACTTGTATACACAAGTCTTTAAAGCCTTTAAAAACGAATTTCTCTGGAAATTAGAATATACAAAGAATGCATGTGTACTGTGGTCAGGTCCTTAAAACGTCTCATGTATTTGGAGTGTGTGAGTGCCCCCTAGTGGAGTTATTGCATTGTGTTTGGATTGGTTCTATAAAGACGGGGGAAACACTGATGTTATTTACTTAATAACAATAAAGCGAGCTCAATCAAAACTAGACAATTCATTTTGCAAAGTGAAAGTCTCATGGTTTTTAATTTTTTAGAAATTTTTGGAGGTTAGTAGCCTTCCCTGATTTTACTAAGAGCAAGTAAGTACAATATCAGTGGACGTTAATCAATTGTGTCTGCAGCAAACCTTTTACAAATGATACCATATTCAATGAAAACACAATACAGTTAAGCTGCCTACAATTTCAGTTTACCGATGGCCGTACTAATAGAAAAACAGACTGTAGAAAAAGAGACAAGCCTCTCCCAAATCCACTGAGCTTTGCTCATACTTGTGCTGGGTTGGATTCATTTGGTCTGTTATTGTTCTTTACTGATTGGGTGATAACAGTACAAATGTATTGGCTTTGGAAAAGACAGGGTTATTATTATTATTATTATTAGAATTTTAACACAACGCGTTCTGATACAGGTCCCAATCCACGTAAAAAGCGGCGTTAAATGATCAAACCGCGGCGTTTTTTACGGCGCTGACGTAACGCGTCATGTGATGCGCGACCCGATCCACGTAAAAGGCGGCGTTAAAGGAGCATTCCGCGGCGCTTTTAACGCCGCTTTGACATTGAACGACGTAAAAAACGACGTAAAGAACATTCAAAACGTGAAGCGGAAGTGACGTTTAAGATCCCTTTAGCCTTCCAAATGGAAAGAGCGGCTGCACGTCGCAGAAACGTATAGCAGCGACGTCTCGGGGACTTTGTGCCAGTGAGCAAACGACCAAACTACTACATATCCCCGCCGTATTTTGATTACATCGCCAATACGTCGTGCCGACGTATGTGTGCTTACTGGGTGGTTACTATGTCTGTAAGCAGGGCTGCCAACTTTTCCAAAAACCTTGGAGTGAGATTTGGGGGGGCCAACCCATATTTTGCCGCGTACAAAGCAATTTCTTTGGGTCTTTCAGCATCATTATACTTCAGGGTTTAAATTGGGATTTGTTATATGTGGGGGGATGGTGCTCTCCCTAGGGGGGTCTGGGGGTATGCTCCCCCAGGAAAATGTTTTTTAAAAATAAACCATTAAATGGCACTTTCTGGAGAGTTTTTTTGCAAAAAAAATGGAGAAATCAAGTCTTACATGATATGTGCAAAACTGTATGGTTAAGAGCCTTTGCATTGTTGTAGTATCAACAGGTATTAGGGCATTCAGCATTTACATTATTAACTTCTTCTTATATAAGAACTGACCCAGACAATGCTGTGATTATCACAGAACGCTGCGTGGCCAGTTGAGGAGTTGTATTCAATCCGAGCACGGATATTGACACATAATACTCGTACTTGTACTTGGCAAAAGTGCTTTATCCGTACCGGATACTCGTTTCAGCCGGATACTCGGATCACCCCTACCAGGAACACCACATTGCTTCTTAATCTTTTTATTTTGATGCTGTTACTTGTCAGAAGAATTAAAAAAAACATGAATATTGTTTTACATATATGCCCACAGCGTGTATTAAAGTCACTTACATCTTTTTCAATTTTTTTTCCCTTTCTAATTGTTCTGTATGAACATTAATTGTACAAAGATATTTAGAATTAGACATAGCTTATAGAGATTTGTACGGAAGCCGAGAACGGCCATGGATTTTTTTTTTTTTAGGCACCGTTATCTCGTGATAACGACTTATTAATTCGTTATCTCAAAATAACAAAGTTTGTTTTATCGAGATAACGAATTAATTATTTCGTTATCTCGACATAACAAAGATCGTTTTATTCTGATAATAAATGTATTATTAATGTGTTCGTCTTGAATTCAAACTAACGCGCTGCCACGAACGGCTTCCGTAGCGTTGCTGGCTGCAGCTGTAGCCTACTGGTAAGTTGTGCGATCCGTTTGTAAACAAATGGGAGGCTGACAAGCTCCTAAATATCTGGCGGCTTCAGCTAAGGTAACGTAAATGTAGGCTATCGTTAACTTAGCAATGTGATGTGAAACTTAATTAAATGTTTATTAATTCATTTAATAGTGCTTTGATATGTGACTGGGTTTGTTTAGGCGCTACCGGTTAGCAGATGGAAGGCTGACAAACTCCAATCTGTCCGGCTGCTGCAGATAAGGTAACGTAAATGTAGGCTAACGTAAAATTAGCAATGTAACGTGAAACGTATTTAAATGTTTATTAATACATTTAATAGTGCTTTTATATGTGACTGGGTTTATTAAAGGTTTGTTACAAAGCATTACAATGGTCAAATTCAACTGTGGCAATTACATAATCAGAAGAACTATGACAACCCTTTTGTATAAGGGCCTAACGTCAAGAATTGAACAACTTTTCTGCTCCTAACAATGACTACATTTACTGTTGAATCCTACAGATCACCATGGACCAGTTTCTCTCAGCCTTGAGAGAAAGGGGTGTTCCTGAGGAGAACCTGGCAAGAATGGCAGAGGACAAGGTGAAGTAGCAACACAATCTGAGTCAATTTTCAAAAGCATTGCCTGCTAAAGCTAAATTTACAAATGAAAAAGTATTGTGGTTCACTTTGGTTGTTGTAAGTCTGTCAAATCATAAATCTGAACCATCTGGACATTGATAATGGCACAATACCTGTATTTACCTGCACAAGATGGACACAAAATAATTTATACGACCTAAGTTAATACTGGTAACTACTAAATTGCAGCAACGGTTGGACACACACCCTCGCTGTTAAAAACAGATAAACAAAAACAGCTATGACCAGTGTACATTACGTTCTCACTCACAGACATAAACAGAAACTCAAAACACTCATTACTCAAATATACACTCACCGGCCACTTTATTAGGTTCCCCATGCTAGTAACGGGTTGGACCCCCTTTTGCCTTCAGAACTGCCTCAATTCTTCGTGGCATAGATTCAACAAGGTGCTGGAAGCATGCCTCAGGGAGTTTGGTCCATATTGACATGATGGCATCACACAGTTGCCGCAGATTTGTCGGCTGCACATCCATGATGCGAATCTCCCGTTCCACCACATCCCAAAGATGCTCTATTGGATTGAGATCTGGTGACTGTGGAGGCCATTTGAGTACAGCGAACTCATTGTCATGTTCAAGAAACCAGTCTGTGATGATTCCAGCTTTATGACATGGCGCATTATCCTGCTGAAAGTAGCCATCAGAAGTTGGGTACATTATGGTCATAAAGGGATGGACATGGTCAGCAACAATACTCAGGTAGGCTGTGGCGTTGCAACGATGCTCAATTGGTACCAAGGGGCCCAAAGAGTGCCAAGAAAATATTCCCCACACCATGACACCACTACCACCAGCCTGAACCGTTGATACAAGGCAGGATGGATCCATGCTTTCATGTTGTAGACGCCAAATTCTGACCCTACCATCCGACTGTCGCAGCAGAAATCAAGACTCATCAGACCAGGCAACGTTTTTCAATCTTCTATTGTCCAATTTCGATGAGCTTGTGCAAATTGTAGTCTCAGTTTCCTGTTCTTAGCTGAAAGGAGTGGCACCCGATGTGGTCTTCTGCTGCTGTAGCCCATCTGCCTCAAAGTTCGACGTACTGTGCGTTCAGAGATGCTCTTCTGCCCACCTTGGTTGTAACGGGTGGTTATTTGAGTCACTGTTGCCCTTCTATCAGCTCGAACCAGTCTGGCCATTCTCCTCTGACCTCTGGCATCAACAAGGCATTTCCGCCCACAGAACTGCCGCTCACTGGATGTTTTTTCTTTTTCGGACCATTCTCTGTAAACCCTAGAGATGGTTGTGAGTGAAAATCCCAGTAGATTAGCAGTTTCTGAAATACTCAGACCAGCCCTTCTGGCACCAACAATCATGCCACGTTCAAAGTCACTCAAATCACCTTTCTTCCCCATACTGATGCTCGGTTTGAACTGCAGGAGATTCTCTTGACCATGTCTACATGCCTAAATGCACTGAGTTGCCGCCATGTGATTGGCTGCTTAGAAATTAAGTGTTAAGGAGCAGTTGGACAGGTGTACCTAATAAAGTGGCCGGTGAGTGTATGTAGCTGTATAGTTCATTTATTTAAATTTAAGTTTCTACTGTTGTGAGATAGTTCTCAAAGTTGTCTAATGTGTTCTTTGTTTTCTTCTGAGTGTAACATTGTTGTGAAATAAGTAAAATGTGAAGCAGATTTTAAGTGAGCTGCATAGTAACATGTTGTTGCAGGTCACAAGGTGGCAATAAGGACTCATGTCACAAGAATAACATGAGTGTTTTTCCTTCCAAAATGTTCCTTCAGTGTTTTCTAAATAGAAAGGTGCTGATATAGGCAGAGGAGGATAGAATTGCAAAATTGTACTCAAGTAAAAGTATTCTTACTTTAGGACAATATTACTCAAGTAAAAGAAAAAAGCATTTGCATTAAAAGTAGAATTTATCTAAAACATTACTCAAGTAAATCTGAGTAAATGTTACTCGTTACTACCACCTCTGGATATAGGGGAGAAAAGTGCCAGTAGAAAAGTGGTCTCTAGAGTCAAATGTTTATACGTAGTATTTAATCTCCCTGTACATATCCCTTTCAGAGCCTTCTTTATTTGAGTGGGATGGTTAACAGTAGGTGATTCTGACATTATATCTGCTTTTGTGTTTTAGATCGATCAAGACATTGTAAAGTTCCTTGGAGAAGACAAGCTCTCTGCTTTTATTCCTCGATATGGAGACCGTGTCTTTGCCAGAAACTGGAAGGAGTTATCCTCAAGTGAAAGGATAGAAGATACAGAGCAAAGGAAACAAACTTTAATAAATAGACTAATAGTGTGTTCCAAATCGCGCACTTCCCTTAGTGCACTAACGGAAGTGCACTTCGTACACTACGTACTTACTTGGATAGTGCGTAAAATTTTACTGAGAGTGTCGCGCACTTCTTGATGTACTTACCGGAAATGACGATCACAACAGCTAATTCCTCCTCCTTCTTCTTCTGTGAAATTGCGAATTGCACCCAGAAAGAGAGCATTCCCGCCACCTATTGTCCCCCGCGAAAAATACACTTCTGCTTTGTTCATCAAGATGAATGTGATTGTGGTTATTGTTGCTTGTATCTGCCCTCTGTTTTTTGCGAGAATGAGAGGATTGCGACGCCGCCGTCGTATCATCCGCCTGCTTTTAACAGAAAATATACAGGTATGTTGATATTCATACTTTTGCTCTTAAATAATTTATAAAAAAAACACCAAAAACTAGCCATTATGAGTTATTTCAGCAAAAGTGGAGTACTTAAAATTATGTCCAACTGACGTGTTTACTTAAAGAATAAATGTTTTATTACCATCATTATTATAATAATAATTAATTCAATTTTGTTCTACTTGTTATACTGATGTATTTGCTTTGAGCTGCCGTAGTACAGATATTTCCCCTGTGTGGATTTCACATTTTCGAAGCTGGAACTAGTGACTTGATAAATGACTTAACTATTAATCTATTAATTACAGTGACAATACAAGAGTAAAAACAGATAACATTTAACACATTCAGTCCAGTTTTATTTTAAAAGACGGTCCTGCGTTACTTCTCCAGGCTCCAGACCCCCGGCAGTACTGCCAGGTCAACCACACGGTGCCATTGCTGGCGCTGTATTTTGACGGGGAGAGCAACATGAGGGTGGACTTCAGGCTCTCTCGGGGATCCTTCCATGCCCTTATGGCCATCCTCGGCACGGGGTCTGACCATGGCTGGGGACCCGTCATTGAGGCCCTGGTCTTCCTCTTTTGGCTGGCCAGCGGTACATCCTACCGCGTGGTATCCAGGGCCTTTGCCATGCCCAGGACCACTGTACATCGCGCGGTCCACAAGACCAGCAGGAAGGTCCTCTCTCTCCTCCCCCAGGTCGTCCGTCTTCCGACAGAGGAGGACTTTCCTCACATTGGAGCAGGATTTGCGCGGCTGGCCGGGTCGGCAGCCTTCCACAGGGTTGTGGGCAGCATCGACGGCTGCCACGTCTGTGTGACCCCCCCAGCAGAGGACGCAGCCTGTTACCTAAACAGGAAGATTTTTTATTCTGTTCAGTTTCAGGCTGTGTGTGACCACACAGCAAAGTTCATAGATGTTTTTATTGGTTTCCCTGGGTCAGCTCATGATGCGAGGGTTTTAAAGAACAGCCCCCTGTACTACCAGCACCGGTACCCTCCTCCTGGTTTCTGCCTCATCGGGGATGGTGGCTACCCCTGCCTCAGGCAACCCATCGCCCTCATGACATAGGCAGCCTGTCCACAACAACCTCCAGGTCCGCTTCAATGCTCACCTGTCCAGAGCGAGGTGTGTTGTGGAGAGGGCATTTGGCATCCTGAAGACCAGATGGAGGTCCATATTTTTGAAGGCGCTGGAGGTGGATGTCCTCTATGTCCCGGAGGTCATTGCCTGCTGCACAGTATTGCACAACATCTGCCTGACCAATGGGGACCTGCTGGAGCCAGAAGCTGATGTGGAGGGAGAAGCAGAGGACCATCCTCAACCAGCTCCTCAAGGGGCCATCTGTGGAGCAGAGGACAGGCAGAGGATGGCCATGATGTGCCTGGTGCCTGACCATAATTATGTCTAAATGTGATTATTGTAATTATATTGTTATTCTGCTGTTCTTGTTGTTGATTATTGTAATTATATTGTTATTCTGCTGTTCTTGTTGTTGATTGTAATTATATTGTTATTCTGCTGTTCTTGTTGTTGATTATTGTAATTATATTGTTATTCTGCTGTTCTTGTTGTTGATTTTTGTAATTATATAGTTGTTCTGCTGTTTGTGTTCATTTGTGTATTATAATCTGTTTAAAAAAACATTTAAGCAATCCAAATGCGTGTGTTTTCATTTAAATGTAATGATATAAAGGATTTGCTGTACTGTATATACACATTTCCCCGTGTGAGCAATGAGGAAGTAGGTTGTGTACCATGGCTGACATCAATACTATTCAGCTGCCTACCAACTGTAATACACCAGAACAGATTAGTTATTAGCAACAGTAATAACAGACAGATCAGATAGTTATTATTTATTTATTTACAAGTCTTTCGAGCACAGACAAAAAACGCTCCTCCCTCATTACTACCTCCCTGTCTCTCCTCTCCTCTCTCTCCCTCACCTCCCTCTCTCTCCTGTCATCCCTCTCCCTAATTTCTTTTAAATGCCTCTCCTCTCTCTCCACTGCCTCCCGATGCCGCCTCTCCTCTCTCTCATCTCTTGCTTCCTCTCTCTCCAGTGCCTCCCGATGCCGCCTCTCCTCTCTCTCATCTCTTGCTTCCTCTCTCTCCACTGCCTCTCGGTGCCGCCTCTCCTCTCTCTCTCTTGCCTTTTCCTCCATATTTGCAATGTCCCTCTCAAAACTGTCCTCCTTGTCTTGGAGGTCTTTGAGGGCCTGTGCGACATCCACCCTCCTCCGTTTGGGAGTGGATGTCGCACAGGCCGTGGCTAGGTCCCTCTCTGGGGTCACCACTGAGGGGGGCTCGACAACCGCCACGTCCTGGCAAGATGAGGCAATGAGGACAGGCGGTGTAACTGACGGCCTGCCCCCAATTGCCTCATCCATCAGAGGATACCACTTCCAGGACGCAGCGGTTGCCTCACCCCCCTCAGTGCTGACCCCAGTTCTGGGGCACTTCAGATCCTACAGACAACAGAAAACACTCAAGTTTAATTTCAAACGTCAACTACATATTTTTTCAACTACAATTGAATGTTCCCAGACATGGGGCTGATTAACTCACAATGATTTTAACAGTTAACCAACCTTGTATTTTTGTTTTAGATTTTCCCATTTTTTCTTCAGAAAAACGGGGGTAACCCTAGCCTGCAGCCCTCGACTTTCAATGTACGCCCTAACGAAAATACAATTTTGATGTAGCTAGCAATGTAAAATATAGGTCCACAGATGTAACAATAGTAAGATGAGATATACATTTACTTACTCGTATCCATTCAGGGCTGCATTACGCTTCCCTGTGAAGCTGGAGGCGTTCACCGTCCTCCACAAAATGAGGGACCTCGTGTCCTCGTCTGTCCCTAACGATGACATGAATCAGATTAGGGCAGGAGTAGCACTGTTTACATATTAACGTAACACATTAACGTTAACATGACTGCTAACGCTTGCAGCTTTGAGTAGATATATTTACAAGATCATACATCTAACGCTAACATCTTCTACAGTGGGCCGATAGTTTAACACAATAAACAACGTACTACAACACATGTAACGTTAGCTTAGAAATGATTCGCCGTGTATGGTTAAACTGTACCGCTGTTAGCTAGCTAAGGTTAACTTGCTAGCATGTCAAATTACGGTACCAATAAACGTTATAATTCGCAATAAAAATATCATTAAAAACTGTAAGATTAACCAAATATACAAATACAGGTACATAAAATGTTATAGGTATAGCAAAAAGACTCATGTTCAACTTACATTTGTATATCTCTGCCGTCCCCGCTGTCGCGTCTACGGCCGCCATTATTGAAAAGTTTTTTGACTGTTTTTAGCTCCGCCCCTTCCGCTACGTAGCCAAGATGGCGGCCGTTGAGTGTGGAAAGTGTGCATCGATACGCACTCAATTATTGGGCCGTTTTGAGTACATCATCCGGGTATTAAAGTGTACTGCATTTGACCGCACTTCGAACAATGTGAACGAAGTGTACTCAAAAAGTTAGTATTTAGTACAGAAGTGCGCGATTTGGAACACACTATAAGAGAGAAGATGAAACTTCCATCCACCGCCTCAGCCACAGCAACCAGCAGCTTTAACTCTAAGCCTACACTTCGTGGAAATAAGAATGCTGAAAAGAAGACAAGGAAAATCGAACTTGGCTGGTTAAACTACCAAGATTCTATGTACAAACAAGTAAGAAGACCTACCGGGGGTGGAACAAGAGAGATAGTTGTAAGCAAAGATGATACTGTATCCAAAATTCTTGACAAAGGGAAAACCCTTTTTTTCCCCAACGGTACATCGACGAAAGGCAAATTAGAGGACTTTGAGTTCATGCTTTCTGTCATTGGTTCTGAGGAGCCCCTTGAGGGTAGTGTCACAGTTGGAAGTTTGTTAGCGCAAACTAATTACAAGATCCTTAGACTATACCTCTGTACAAAGCCAAAAGATTCTAGTGATTTTGAGCTTAGTGATGAAACAACAGACATGCCCTTTTCACCTGACACATCCAACACACTTGGGCCAGCTGAACATGTATCTTCATCCTCATCCAGCCTATCACTGCTCCCCCCCACACCTGTCAAAAGACCTCGGTACGACAGTAGGCCTTTCTCTTGGAGCAGTCCCAATACTACCTCAACACTCAAAGCAACTCCTGCTTCTCAAACATCAGGTCAGCCTCTTTTAGATTTATCCAGTGACAATGAAGTTATTGTACTTGGATATGACACTAACATGCCTTATGAACTTGTCGATGGTCTTGCTGACACTCTGATATACTCACCTCTACACATTAAGACCACAGGAAGTACAGATTCCTGGCTAGTTGACAGCCAACAAGAAAGCGGCACAAACACAGTCTTTGAAAATCAATTAGAAGCAGTAGTGGTAGCTGAGATGGAAGAAGATATTATTGACATTGTGGATTCTGAGCAGGCTTCAAGTTCCACCAGCACGGTGGCCATTGATTTTTTTGCAAATCCGGAGAATGTAGTGGAGAAGCAAGTCATTGTGATCCGCAAAACACACTGTCTTGTCGACATGATTGAAGCATTTACAGACAACTGCATACTGGATGCTAATATTTCAATCAGACGTGTGCTTGAACGTGGCGATGTTGAGGCTGGAGTTGGGAGTGGGGTCACCACAGACTGCCTCACTGATTTCTGGGATAAGTTTTATGCAACAAAGACCTGTGGAACCAACTACAAGATCCCAATTTTGTACCACAAATTCCAAGAGAAAGAGTGGACTGCTGTTGCTCGCATCTTGGCCTTTGGATGGCAGAAATTTCAGTTATTTCCAGTCCAACTTGCCCCACCGTTCCTTACAGTGGCGCTATCTCTCTCCTGCTCAGACAATCTACTGGAGGCTTTCTTCAACTATATCAGCGCAACTGAGAAGGATGTGCTAACTGAGGCAATTAGCAACTTCAAAGAGGCAGATATGGATGAACTCCTTAGCATACTCAGCAGTCACAACTGCCGTGTACTCCCAACCGAAGAAAATCTGCCAAGTCTGGTGGAGGAAATAGCCCACAAAGAGATGGTACAAGAACCAGCATTTATCATAAAGTGTTGGAAGCCAATTCTCAGGTCTATTGGACAATCCATGAGTACGGAAGGACTGAAGAAGATTCTGGATGATCTCAAACCCAAGGCAAGAAACATTACCAAAACCATCAAGTTCCCAGAATCTATGTTACTGGAAGAACAAACTACCTCAAATCATCTCTTGAGATTTATAAGAGAAAGAGATGAGAAAGAGCTCGGCCTATTCCTCAGGTACTGCACAGGGTCTGACTTGTTCCTGTCTAAGACCATTAAAGTCACATTCACAGCAGAACAGCCACAGTTTGCAAGGGCGCCTTTGGCTCACACCTGTAGTTGTTCTTTGGAACTGGCATCTAACTACAAAGACTATGCAGATTTTAGAACAGAATTCATCTCTGTGTTGAAGAGTGGAGTGTGGGTAATGTATTTGGCCTAATAAGGCTTTGTTTGCTTAGACAGCAAATGAAAACTGCACACACACAAACACACACATTCTGAAGTTTAGCAGCATCATCTTTCATACAATCCACAAGTTCTGCATGTGGAGGGCAGATGCATTGTTGTAGTAGAGGGTAGATTTTTCTTTTTAATTTATGATATCTTTAAAATTCAAATGTGACAGCTGAAGGCACTTTGAAAAAAAAAATAATCACACTTGAGTTAATATTTCAATAAAGACAATTTATTTACAAAAATAGAAATGTGACAATGTATTCTTGGACAAGTTGTATGTAAAAACTGGCCAACTGTTTGTGGTTGATGTTTTTCCATTGCTGTTAAAATTAAATCTAAACATAGCTCACAAATTACAGCGTAATGCTGTGCAACTCTTCAAACCTGGCAGAGTTTAAATTGCCAGTGCTGTTCTATGTTGTCAGTGTCAAATGTGCAATACATAGATTTTTCTAACCACACTTAAAGGAATATTTGACTTAAGTACACAATTTTTAGCCTGGAAAAACTTCTTAACTGGAAAAACTCAAAATCTTACCAGGAAAACTGTTTTTGTGACCCCAGTCCTGTTTCTTTTCTGACCACACCTCATATGTTAACCTATATACATTTCATATATATGCCAATTTGGAAAATTTTTGTTTTGTCTAATTTGATTCAACAAATAGGACCCTGCACTTTCCTGGGTCTACATTGTTATGTTATGTAAATGAAAGCTCTGGCTTATGAGTTTGCAATGTTTGCTTAGAAAATGTTTATTCAATTGAAATGTTTCAACTGTTTGTAAATTTCACTGTCTTTTTTTTAAACTGTGTTAACTAATATTTTGTTAGTTGATTAGTCATTTCTAATCCTTTATTACCATGCTATTACCATGCTAAATGCTTTTTTTCCCAGAATTCCATGACTGGAAAACCCTAAAGGGCCCTTGCTGGTCCCAAGACCCAACATTATCAACCTGGCCTACTACACAGAAATCACATTATCTTAGTAAAAGATATCAACTCATGCAAAGGCCAATAATACCTGAGAAATGTAAACTTTTGAAGATGCCTCATCGCTGGAAATGCCATCATCATCATCATAGTTATTAGAACCATGGACAGTGCATGTGTCTGTATGCTACAACAAAATCAGTGATGAGGCTCTGGCACAAGTTCTGTTATTAATGGCCTCAGGTCTTTGTAAAGTCGTATTGCCTCTGTCGGGTTATGACAGTGTGCTATGTTGTTCTCTTCCATCACCATCAAACAGAGCTCATGCAGGTCCTGGTCACAGGGAATGTCTGTTTTCCATAGACAGATGTCCTCTTGGAGAACAATCCCCACTCTTTCATACTGTAGTGGATGCAAATAATCTTGTGCATGATAGAGCTCAGGTACATTGTACATCAGACATGGTTTCCCATGATAATTAGGGTGTCCGTTTCCACCTGCTCGAATGCGATGGTTGTCCCACATTGTCACAACGGTGTCTAGCTCGTTCTGCAACACAAAAACATGAGGATTTCAATACGTATGAGAACTTCTTTTGAAAATTAGTACATGGAAGAAGGCCCCTTAGCCGCGTACACTGTATATATTTATTATACAGTTTATCATTATAGCATCATAATGGGTAAATGCTGTATTGTTTTATGCTATGGTGGAGTTATCAGCAGAATAATACTGTGCTCAAGCTTCTCACCCATAGTAGGCTTCATAATGAAGATGCGAGTATTGACCCCAGGACAAAAAAGCCTACATATTGTTGCCAAATAGGCTCTGAGAAGAAGAAATATGTAGCTACAGAGAGAAAGAAAGTCTAGAGAGCTCAGAAATTTAGACACATGTTATGAGGGTGCTCTTTGGTGGGGGACAGAAATATTCATAAAAGAAGAGGAAACCAAAACCTAGAAACAATCCGAAAGAATATTTATGGTGATCAAATCAAATTATCATTGCAGAGAGAAACTTATTACATATACCAAATGCAAGCTACAGTATATCCAGGACTCAATGACGGGGTGATTTCAATCTTTTTTCTTATAGTTTTTCTTGTATTTGTGGTTTGATGCTGTGTTGCTCTAGAGATTTTGTTGCTTGTACATTGATTTATCATAATTGTTTTGCCTATCTCTTTATTTCCACAGTTTTTCATCATATATCTTTTCTTACATTTTAAAGAGCAATTAACTGGTGAGACCTTGTACTTTTACCTGTGAGTTCATTGTCTACCTGCTCCGGTGTGTGTAATGAACCTGTCTACTTAAGGGGAATATGTGTGCTGTGGGTTACACCCTATAGAAGGCTGTTGTGCCACTATGCATGAGATGTATCCCAGCTCTACTTTTATGTAGTATGGTTTTAACCATTGTATCAGTTTTGACTGTTCCTTCTTTCCTTTTTCCTCCCTTCCTTCTTTCTTTCCTTCCTTCTGCTCTTTTTTCCTTCCCTCTTTCTATCCTACCTCCTCCCTTCCTTCTTTCCTCTGTCCTTCTTTCCTTTCTTCCTTGGTCTTTCCCTTCCTCTGTCCTTCCTTCCTTCCTTCCTCATGATATAGCCATAAAGACTATTTACACTTTTTGCCAGAGTGCTTTTGGTTTCCTCTTCTTTTTGGAACTATGTAGCTACATTTGACTCCAAGTAGCTTGTCATCAATTGGATATTTGGGTTAAAGGAAAACAAGTGAACACTGAACATTAGTCCATAACAAACCTTGGCAGCTCTACTTCAGCTTCATCATTTAGTTACATCTGTGGTTCAAATACTGAATACAAAATCCCATGTAGGTCTATGTGAACCCAGTATTAAGCTCTATGTTAACAGTGTAGTTCGATATTAAAAAATACTAATAATGGAAGCATAATGTTTATGTCCGTGGTTGATAGAGAAAGAGAGCAGACCTTATAGCTAAAATAAAATAATGCTGCATTTTAAGTGTGATCTATAATAACAAGTGCACACCAGCATATCAGGATTGATACTACTTTAATAGACAGATATATTTAAACTGTCAATCAAAGGCACATTCATAAACATAATGCTGATGAATCATGCATTTTATTTGATTTATCCTTAGTTTTGACACAGCTTGTAAAGTTGGATTTGATATGAGCGACGAGGTTCAAGTGCAATTCGTGTTTGTCTCATTGACAGATAGAGCCAACAGACAGGTTTACAGACAAGTGGAGCAGGTGGAAAATTAATATTAAAGCTGGTTCATATCAAAACTACACGAAATGCACCCCTGAAATGTAGGCTACTATATTAAAGATATGGACAATGGAGGACTTACTTGGATAATCTTCAGAAAGCAGAATTGGATGAGACCCTTGTCTATGAAATCCCCATTAAAGTCTCCAGTTGCCTGAAACTCCTGGAAGACGTCCCTCCAATAGCTTGCGTTCTGTCTCCTGTAGATCCCCCACCAGCTTTCGATCCGTTGATTTGCTGTACTGCGTCCTTGGAACACACACGGCCCATGCACAACGCCAGTCTCATCTTCTCGGAAGAAGTGTTGCAGCCTGTTAACATGGACATTTTCAGTTCCCAAATCCGATCGGATTATTTTTGGACACCCCCCAAGTCCCGTGACTGCATTCATGAAGTATGCTGCGATGATTTTGGGGTTACTATTGGAAGAGTTTGCTTGCATTCAGATTATATGACGCGAAAACCCATCAATGCATCCGTTTATTCCAATGCCGAAAGGGGTCAGCTTGTCATAGGAGTCCATATGCCATAAATAATTGGGCCCTGGGACACTATAACATCTTCTCCGAAGTCTTGTTCCTCTGTACGCCCTCTGGGTCAAGATGCGACTGAACCTCCTGAACCATGTCTCGAGTAACGCGCAGTCCAGCTCTCGTGCATCATTCGGTAACCATGAAGACGACCCGGTCCTCTTATCTGGTTGTTAATGAAGTTAACAATCTCAGCAGGGTCACTTAACCGTCGCCTGTGGAGTTGTAACCGGGCTAGTCTTCTCCTTAAATGACGAGGACTAATCAGAATGCCATCTCTAACAGAAAGGCACAGTGCAATTTCTGCCTGTGTTAGACCTTGATTGAAGTATATCCTGATGCGTTGATCAATAATGTGATCTGCCATTTTGACTTCCCTGGGACACGTACACCTGGACCAGATAGTGGCAGCAGTCTTTGAAGGCTGAAATCAGGACAATCACAGTAACCTAGCCACAAACCATAAAAATAAACAAGGCATATCAAAGCACTATTAAATGAATTAATAAACATTTAATTAAGTTTCACATCACATTGCTAAGTTAACGATAGCCTACATTTACGTTACCTTAGCTGAAGCCGCCAGATATTTAGGAGCTTGTCAGCCTCCCATTTGTTTACAAACGGATCGCACAACTTACCAGTAGGCTACTGCTGCAGCCAGCGGCGCTACGGAAGCCGTTCGTGGCAGCGCGTTAGTTTGAATTCAAGACGAACACATTAATAATACATTTATTATCAGAATAAAACGATCTTTGTTATGTCGAGATAACGAAATAATTAATTCGTTATCTCGATAAAACAAACTTTGTTATTTCGAGATAACGAATTAATAAGTCGTTATCACGAGATAACGGTGCCTAAAAAAAAAAAAAATCCATGGCCGTTCTCGGCTTCCGTAGATTTGTGCATACGGTTGTAAAACATGTTCTCGCATTGTGAATAAGGGTTTGAAATTAAGCCTAGAGTCCTTAGCGTCCATTTCCAGAGGATCATTAATTCCCTCTGCTCACTTTTAAGGCAAAGTAGGCTAAATAATAATACTGTAATGAGCTGAGTTAATGTGTCCCTGTTATTAGGAGTTGTTCAGTTAAGCAAATGTTTATATGTGTTAGTGTTATGCGCTACTGTTACCAGCAGGGGTCAGTGTGGTTCTTTTGAGGGGGGGGGGGCAACCCGAGTTGGGGCCGTAGAAGGAGGGCTCCATGTTCCGTTGTTGTGGACTGAATGTTCGGCGTGGTCACGGCCAACAGTGACCGGAGTTAAGCTGTGTTATAAAATAAATGCACAGAAGTTGCAAACCAGTTATCGCCTCCTTCTTCAACGCTGCAACTCAGGGGTGAGCGTTACACTGGTGTCAGAAGTTAAAGTTACGGACTGGTTACTTCTCCGGTGTTAGCCTAGCCGGCTAGCGGACCTACCGAACGGAGCCGCTGTGGGAGCCTACTGTTGATGGACATGGCGGAGGGAGGAGCGCTGCCGAAAATTAAGGAGGAAGGGTTGAGCTACAGTTATGCCCGAGCAGAGGGTCTGGCGGCGGAGTTTGAGCGCGCCGCGGGGACCAAAGCCCGCTTGAAACTGGCGGCGAGGAGCATGGCCAACGACGCGGGAATGGGCCCAGCTGTCCCCCAACATGGCGGAGGACGTGTGGAAGGCTTCCTCAATGGCACGTTAGCTCCACCACAGCACTACAACGGAGAGAACGCACTGCCTGTGTGGCAAAATGGGGGTGCCCATGCATGTCGGGCCCAATGTAAAACGCCAAAGTACTCCGGTAAGGCGGACTGGCAGGCATTTCATGCCCAATTTGAACTGCTATCACAGGCTGCGGGCTGGGCAGATAATGATAAAGCGCTACAGTTAGCCTTATGCCTTACAGATGACGCACTAGCATGCCTGTTACTGCTTAGCCCGGAAGAAAGAAATGATTATATGGCTCTTGTTGGAGCCCTACAGAGACGTTTTGGACACTGTGAACAGCCCGGTCTCCTGCGCTCTGAGCTGTCCAACAGGCGCAGGCGACCTGGGGAGCCCCTCCGTGTCTTAGCTAACGACATTGAGACTCTAGCCCGGAGGGCTTATGCCCACATGCCCCCTGCAGTACAAACAGAGCTTGCTAGGGACCAGTTTATTCAAGCCTTGACACCCAGGGGACTGCGCATTCAGACCCAGCTCGCCCATCCCCGTTCCATACAAGAGGCTTTGGAGCTGGCTCTAGAAAGGAAGGTTGTGGAGGGCGAGGCCATGGAAAACGGCCCTGCAGAGAGTGGTCCTACGGTGAGAGCCGCTGCATGTACTGACGCAGCCCAAGTAAAGCCTGCATGGGCCGCTGAAATGACTGAACTGATTCGTGCTGTGTCTATGCATTCGCCACAAAGTGCTGCACGCTCTCGCCGTCGCCCCCCGGTCTGCTGGGGATGTGGACAGCCTGGCCATCTCCTCAGACAGTGTCCCAAGCATCCCAACGACCAGGGAAACGGACCAGGGCCCGTATAGTCGGGACGGTACGGGCCCCTGACATTATGTCCCATTCTGCATCATCGAGAGAAGGGGGAACCAAACATCACAGGCAGGGGAGAGGGGCTGCACTTCCTCCTGAAGCAGACGAGAACACGGAATACTCAATGGTGGTGGGTTGGACTCATGCTGGGCATTTCTGCCACGTTCCCGTCACCATAGGTGGGGCCTCATGTACCGCCCTTGTGGACACAGGCTCCACAGCAACACTGATGCGGCCGGATGTGGTTCCAGAAGGGACGCAGTTGGAGCAAACTACAGTGCAGCTGAGGACAGTGACGGGTGAGCTGGCCCCTATGCTTGGTAGGGGGAGGGTGACGTTGAATGTGGGAGGTCAGCGAGCGGATTTTACAGTGTGGGTGGCGCAGGTTCAGGACCCCTGTATACTGGGACTGGATTTTTTGAGGTCTGCACGCTGCCTGCTGGACCTAGGGGAGGACACATTGACGTTCCCCGGGGGCCCCACTGTCAGAATGATACCACCCTCACAGTCTTCAAGGCCGCAACCCCTGGTCAGGACAGTCAGGGAAGCACACTGCCATGACACAAAAACACAAGAAGAGAGCAACAACTCCCCAGCAGAAAACGCATGCGCCTCACACAACTCCCCACTCGGCAGTGCCCTGCCACTGGCGCCCCATGTACCCAACAACAGTCATCCCATCCCCACACACTCCAGTTCATCTTCCCCAGCCCAGTCAACTACGGTGGAGGGGGTAGACAGGTTGGCAGTGGTGAGAGAGATATGGAGACAGAATTGTGACCAATTGGAGCAATGGCAGCAGGAGGAGCTGTGGAAGGTGTTATCTGACTTTATAGACATTTTTGCACTATCAGACAATGAAGTGGGCCTGACACACCTGGTGCAGCACGAAATAGACACCGGGGATGCACAGCCCATCAAGACGCGTCCCCGGCGCCTCCCCATGGCTCACCGGGAGGCTGCAGACAGAGCAGTTGAAGAAATGCAAAGAGCTGGCATTATTGAACCGTCTGACAGCCCGTGGGCCTCGGGAGTGGTGATGGTTTCGAAAAAGAGGAGCCCCAAAATGAGATTCTGCGTGGACTACAGGCCACTGAACCATGTGACCAAAAAGGACGCATATCCATTACCCAGGATCGATGAGTCGCTGGACTTGGTGTCTGGCTCCTCCTGGTTCTCTTCGCTCGACCTGCGAAGCGGATACTGGCAAGTTCCACTCAGCCCGGAAGCGAGACCAAAGACAGCCTTCTGTATGGACAGGGGGTTGTGGCAGTTCCGGGTCCTCAGTTTTGGCCTGTGTAATGCCCCAGCCACCTTTGAAAGACTCATGGACCGGGTGCTGGCTGGCATCCCCCGTCAGAGATGTCTGGTGTATTTGGATGACATCCTGGCCCATGGTAGCTCCTTCCAAACAGCCTTGGAGTCGCTGAGGCTGGTGCTGCAGAGAGTGTCTGCAGCGGGCCTGAAATTACACCCACAAAAATGCCGCTTTATGAGGAAAGAGGTGGAGTTCTTGGGTCACAGGCTGGGGGGAGACGGCATCAGCACCTTAGAAGAGAAAGTGCATGCAGTGAGAGACTGGCCCACACCCACCGACCAACGACAACTGAAGAGCTTCCTTGGCCTGGCTTCATATTACAGGAAGTTTGTGCGAGGCTTCTCCTGCACAGCCGCCCCCCTGTACCACCTGCTGCAGAAAGGCAGGGGCTTCATCTGGACGCCACAGTGTCAGCAAGCCTTCAACTCCCTCCAGAAGGCACTAACGGAGGCACCCATTCTCACCCCCCCTGACCCCAGTTTGCCGTTTCTTCTTGACACAGACGCCAGCGACGTGGGCATGGGCGCAGTGCTAGCCCAGTCAGGGCCAGACGGAGAGAGAGTAGTGGCGTACTTCAGCAAAACCTTCAACAAAGCTGAGCGCCGCTACTGCGTCACGCGCCGAGAGCTCCTTGCCGTTGTGGCAGCAATAAAACACTTTAAGTACTACCTGTGTGGCCGCCCCTTTACCGTCAGGACGGATCATTCAGCGCTTCAGTGGCTGATGTCCTTCAGAGAACCAGAGGGCCAAGTTGCGCGCTGGATTGAAATGCTGCAGTCTTATGTTTTCACAGTGATACACAAGGCCGGAGCTAGCCATGCCAACGCAGATGCCCTTTCCCGCCGTCCTTGTGCCCTGGGCGGGTGCCGAGAAGCGCGTGAGCGGGAGCTCCGTATCGAGGAGGAGACATGCCCCATGCACGAGGGGGCCGGACCAGTCTGCCAGGGTACAACGATGGTTGACGTGGCTGAGTGGCAGACACAACAAGAGCAGGACAGAGACATACAACCAGTGCGACAGTGGGTTGAAGCAGGACAGAGACCACCCTGGGAAGGGGTGACAGGGAGCTCCACTGCAACAAAAGGACTGTGGACAATGTTTGATGCACTGAGAGTGAGGGATGGGGTACTGCAGAGAGCCTGGAAGGAGCCTGCCACGGGAGAGGAAAGGTGGCAGGTGATAGTCCCCAGTTCACTGAGAGACGCAGTGCTAAGAACATCACACGGGACCGCAGGGGCAGGGCACTTTGGAGTAGCCAAAACACTCCGCCGGCTTCGTCAGGGATTTTACTGGGGGTGGGCCAGACGGGACGTGGAGGACTTTTGCCGCCGCTGCGACCTCTGCGCGGCCTATAAGGGCCCCCCGGACCAGTCCCGCGCACAACTACAGCAACAGGCAGTGGGGGCTCCCATGGAAAGAGTAGCTGTGGATGTCATGGGCCCATTCCCCCGCACGGATACAGGCAACCGGTACGTTTTGGTTGCCATGGACTATTTTACAAAATGGCCTGAAGCGTACGCAATGCCAAATCAGGAAGCAGAGACAGTGGTTGACGCTCTGGTAGAGGGAATGTTCAGCAGGTTCGGGGTGGCTGAAACTATCCACAGTGACCAAGGGAGGAATTTTGAATCACAGGTCTTTGCCACCCTGTGTGAGCGTATGGGCATGCATAAGACCCGGACCACAGCGCTGCACCCTCAGAGCGACGGCCTCGTCGAGAGGTTCAACAGGACCCTGGCAAAGCAGCTGGCAATCCTCACAGCGGAGCATCAACGTGACTGGGACACACACCTTCCCCTCGTCCTCATGGCCTACAGGTCTGCTGTTCAGGAGTCCACCTCATGCACGCCTGCCCTCCTCATGCTGGGGAGGGAGTTAAGGACACCAGCGGAGGTGGCCTTTGGCAAACCTCCTGACACCCCTGCTGTTCCTCCAGGGAGAGAGTACGCCAGGAGGCTCCAGGATCGGATGGAGTCCGCCCACATCTTTGCCCGAGACCAGCTGGAGAAAGCGGGCATGAGACAAAAAAGGAACTACGACATACGGTCAAAGGGGAGACACTTCCAAGCTGGAGAACTGGTTTGGGTGTACAGCCCACGGAGGAAGAAGGGCCGGTGCCCCAAGTTGGACTGTCATTGGGCGGGGCCTTGTCAGGTGGTGGAGCGGCTGGGTGAAGTGGTGTACAGAGTCCAGCTGCCAGGAAAAAGAAGGAAGGTTGCACTCCACAGAGACAGATTGGCCCCGTACAGAGGAGACTCCCTCCCTTCCCAAACGCCTGCAAGAAGGGGCAACGGCACAACCACTGCACCCAGACACACACACAAACCCTGTCAAAGCCCCATTGCCCCTGCAAACACTTCCCCAGAGATTGTGACTGACCCCCCTGTTCACACTCCTCTTTCCCCCTCCCTCTCCCATGCACCTTTCGATGCACAGGGGCGCAGCACCCCCCACATGGCGGAGGCGCCCGCGTTCCCCACGCGGCTGCGGAGACAGAGACGTCGGCCGGGCCATCTCAGAGACTTTGTGTAGTCCCTCGGGACGAGGGACTTTGTTGAGGGGGAGCTGTGTAATGAGCTGAGTTAATGTGTCCCTGTTATTAGGAGTTGTTCAGTTAAGCAAATGTTTATATGTGTTAGTGTTATGCGCTACTGTTACCAGCAGGGGTCAGTGTGGTTCTTTTGAGGGGGGGGGGGCAACCCGAGTTGGGGCCGTAGAAGGAGGGCTCCATGTTCCGTTGTTGTGGACTGAATGTTCGGCGTGGTCACGACCAACAGTGACCGGAGTTAAGCTGTGTTATAAAATAAATGCACAGAAGTTGCAAACCAGTTATCGCCTCCTTCTTCAACGCTGCAACTCAGGGGTGAGCGTTACAATACATAGTATTTATATTGTGCTTTACTTGGTAGGCTACTCAAAGACACTTTATGGACATTTATCACATAAAAACCAAAACATGAAACTAGCATATTTAAAGCAATTAAAACACAGTGCAGCCTACAACTTTGTAAAAAGAAAAAGAAAAGTGGAGTGACTAGTTGGCTAAGTAGATATTTTTACATCCTTACACATTCAGTCGGTCCGCTATAGTCTGTTGGGCTTTTTCTCTCCGTTTGATAACAGCCATATTTCCCTTTCTGCATATTGTATTCTTCCCCTCCTCGTTACTTTCCATTAGAAGCTGCTGCTCATTGAGTAAAACATATGGCGCATGCGTCTTCTCCATTTCTGCATCAGTAAATCTGTGATCAATACCATGTTCTATTTGAGAAAGCCGTGAACGTGCACTTATCCAAGCAATCTACCCCTGGCTTGACATAGCTTCACCTGTTCATCCTGGCTCTGCAAACGTGCAACCAATTAAGCCGCGATGAGCGATCACACTAAGTCAAGCTGCGCTTTTTCACTTATCCTGGATATCTTTATTCTACTTTCGTGCAACAGGCCCCTGGTCTCAACTCTTGGTTGTCATGGATTTGGTCCACTAATAAACTTGTCCAGATTTCAAAAAATGAGAGCTGCTCCAACCCAAGTGAGATGAATGCCGTCTCTCCGAATCAGACCAGGTCTTCCCCAGAAAGTCTGCCAATGATCTACAAAGCCCATATTGTTTGCTGTACACCACCTCAACAGCCAGCAGCAAAATGATGACATGCGGCTATACATGTCATCGCTGGTCAGATTTGGCAGTTGTTAAATCCTTTCTTTTTAGTAAACTCTCTGTACACAAACAATGTTTCAATGCTGGCTTTAATTTGTAGAGCCCCTTGTTATACTTTGAGCAAAGTTTCATGTTGTGTTGAGCCTTTTTGTGTTTTAAAAATAAGCATTTTGATGCTATAATAGAAGTGCCCCTAGCACTCCCATTCAAAAGGCCACTTGACCAAAAAACAATAATACAGTAAATTTTAACAGTGACGCTTCCATCCTAATTGTGCTTTTAAATGAAAGTTTGACTAAGTGGCTTTTTTACTTTTTGCCCTTTGAGTATTTCCTTTTCTTTTTCTTGTTAAGGTTAGTTGTTTAATTTTCTGTTGATATGTGTTTTAATATAAGCCTGATGACTAATTCTCTTGTTTTCTTGTGTATATTTTTGATTACGAGTGAATCCCCTTAATTGGGTTTGTTCTTTTGTCCCCTTGTGTTTAGTTGCTGAGAGCTAAAGGTGCTGGTGTCCTGGTATTGGTATCCCCTTTGTGTTTGCTGTGCTGTCTACCTCGTTTGCTTTTTTTTGCTGTGTTCACTGTGTGTGTGTTCACCGGTGACTTTCTCTTGGGATCCCTCATTACCCTTGTAACCCCTCCATTTGTAAGCCTCAGCAAATATTATAATTTCCCCTTCCCATTTAGTAAGTGTGAATGTGTTTTAATAGTTGTTTTACAAATTGTGAAAATAAAGTTCATAAAGTATATAATATGAAGTATATAGTGTATAATGTTTTCTTTGAAATTGAACCATATCTCGGCCTTTCGTGGACAAACCTGTGTGACCTTAATTGTATAGAATTACGTAGTATTACAGTCGAGAGTGAAATAATTATGTGACGTTGATCTGTGTTTTTTTGGTTTCTAGTTTTATCTAGACCTTACTTTACTGATTAGCTCTACGGGGCCACACGCTTTGCTGCGTAAATCATTTTCCTCCTCTGCATTTTATTCAATTTAATCCAATGTGCAGCAGTAAATACTATGTAGTAGTAAATGTGGTAGTAGTAAGAAAAAACCCAAGGTTTATTTTTTTCATTGTTTTTTACCACGCCCCAACTCACCAACACCATTGCATAATTGTCTATAAACTAATTAATCGTAATATCACATTTTTGTATCTGTTCTGAATGTAACTTAAAAGGAATATTTACTGTAATTCTCTTATTAAAAAGGGTAGCAGACAATTATGCTTTCTTTATGCCAATGTCTATGAATAAAACACAATGACAAATATTGTCTAGTATATTTTCCAGAATAACCTCCAGAATAATATGCTGAAAAATATGCTGAAACACATTATAGCAACCTAAGACAATCAAGCAACAACAGATGTGCATATTGATTTGAATGTAACAAGTCGTCTCCGGTGAAAGCAGCTCTGCTGCATTGCTTCCTGATTTCATAAACTACAGAGCAGCCTGAGGCCCAAATCCCAGAAAATGCATGCATCCATTACGTGTCAAAACTATTTGTGGCATTAAAAGTAATTTTAACTTTTTATTACGTTAATGTTGACAGCCCTAATTGCAACAAAACCCAAGTGGTGATTGGTAGAACCAGTCACCACTTTGAATGAAGTGAGTTTTGCAATGATAACATTACTATTTGAAAAGACTCTCGTGGGTTTGGCAATAATGATTTTGTGGACTTTCATGTCAAACCTTTTTGCTCTTAAAAAAAAAGGTTGAACTCTGTAGGGGTCCTTATGTTGTTGACACTTAACAACAACAACAACAATAATAATCTGAGCATGTCAGTGGTAAAACAGCACTGTTAGAGGATGTAAATTGAAGGTGCGCAATTGTCCGATAACTTACAGTGGCTTGAGAAAGTTTACACACCCAGGCTAAAGTTGATTAAAAAGAGGAATAGAAAAACATGTTTTGGAAATTCATCTTAATGCCTTAATGCCAGGGGGCATAAATATACACACCTCTATGTTAAAAAGTATGTATAGAGGCTTACTCCTCGACGCAGCCGGCCCGGGTTCGAATCCAGCCTGCGGCCCTTTGCTGCATGTCACTCCCCCTCTCTCTCCCCCTTCATGTCTTCAACTGTCCTATCAATTAAAGGCCTAAAATGCCCAAAAAATAATCTTAAAAAAAAAATAAAAAATCTGCCTGCCTCTATTTATTTACAATACATTATTCTTTTACAAAGAAACTTGGTGTCCTTAAAAGGTTGGATTTTCCTAAATATTTTTGAATTAATGCATTAAGAGCAATTTCCAAATTGTGTTTTTTATTCCTCGTTTTAATCAACTTTAGCATGGGTGTGTAAACTTTCTCAAGCCACTGTGTATTGTAGTTTGTTTTGCTTTTGCTGACTATAGCTTTATACTTGGTGAGACCTTATTAATATAAACAGAAATGGACAGTATGTATGTTTACATTAATAACTAGGGATGAGCGAGTACAGCATTATCTGTATCTGTATCTGTATCTGTTTACCACATGAAATATCTGTATCCGGATCCGTACTCGGAGTGGGCGGGGCCTAAACCGGAAGTGGTCAGATTTAACCAGGAAGTGGGTCAGGTTCTCTTGAAATGTGCGGGGCTTTAACCGGTATGTTATTTAAGCATGCAATTGATATGAGTTGATCAAAAATAGTTATATTTATTGCTGATTTGAAAACTATTTACATGACAGCATCAAGCTTCAGATCAATGGTGTTGTCATGGTAACAAACAAACTATATACAGAACGTTTTGCAACAATGAATACAACACATGCGGTTGCAATTATGAAGTAAAATGTAATAAACAGGAGTTTTCATACTCAATATAACTTTCTTTTTTAACTTTTTATTTTTGTATGATCAGTGTGATTTTTTTTGTTTTTGGTTCTTTTTTATTTTTTTTATTTCCACACAAGGTGTGTGTGTGTGTGTGTGTGTGTGTGTGTGTGTGTGTGTGTGTGGTGTGTGTGTGTGTGTGTGTGTGTGTGTGTAAGTAAGGGAGAGACACAGAGAGAGAGGGGGCGGGGGGGGGCAGCTGACAGTAAAAAAAAAAAAAATCTCTGATGGCAGAGACGCAACGGGAGTTGCATTTAAAACAAGAAGGATGTCTGAAACCCACGTTCACCAGAAATCTACTGGTTACTATGTCTGTAAGTACTATAAACCGAAGTTAAAAACAAACCCGAAGAAACCCTAAACGTTAACGGAACAGATCCGCAGACCCGACTGCCTGCCTGACGGAGCGGGAGCGCGCGAGAGAGAGAGAGAGAGAGAGAGAGCGAGAGAGAGAGAGAGAGAGAGCATTTCTCCTTGTTCTGTGTGTGTGTGATTGATCCGAGCGTGTTTGTAGGCGGGGGGGGGGGGGCGCTGTGATTATCACAGAATGCTGCGCGGCCAGTTGAGGAGTTTTATTCAATCCGAGCACGGATATTGACTTATATTACTCGGATAATACTTGTACTCGGCAAAAGTGCTTTATCCATACCGGATACTCGTTTCAGCCGGATACTCGGATCACCCCTATTAATAACCTATGGTATTTCTTGTCTATACTGTTTCTTTAACCATGATATGTTCACAATTTACAAAAAAAAACAACTCTCATCAATTACTAGATAATTTGTCAATGTTATTATTGAATCCACACTGTTAGACATTGATGCAGAAAAGCTGTCCCAAACTAGTACATTAAGTGTCTGTTGCAACCTTAAGGCAGAGAAATAAACGGTCTAATTTGACTTCAGTGACAAGTAGGAATAATAAATATACAGCCTACATTCTTTGAAGTTTGTCCTAAAACAATCTTCAGGTGCCCATATGAACATTAAAACCAGCCATTCTTGCTATTACTATTGCAGTTAGTTTCCACACTCCATCCTATGCTCCCTCTTCTCCTTCAGGCCAACTGTTATCCGTATCTTGTAGTACGCAGCTGCCAGTCACGCCGATGCGCCCTGGTGTGGAGACATAACCTAAGCGCATCAGAAGCAGTTTTGCGTCAGAAAAAGGTGGATACCGACAACGTGCAGTGCAGAGTCGCTGTTCCTTCGCATCATGACGTAAAAACATAAGCCTAATATAACAACATCTTGCACAACGTAAACGTTAGATTATTCAATGGAGCATCGTCTACCGCTGCGGGCGCCCACGGTGTTATCCAGGCATAGAATGCAGACGGTGATGCGGCGAGCAGTGGGTGTGCGCCTCTGCATCCAGCCAGTCTCTCAGCCACTACAGCAGTAGCACACGCCACGGATACTGTGTTTTCACTATTTGCCTTTATCTTTCGGATGATGTCGACGGAATCTACCGAAAGGACTGTGAGAGATTAAAGCCAATTATTTTACCCTAAAGCAGCACCAAGAGCTAGGAGAATCAAGATGAAATTTCCGACTGAGAATCCAAGAAAGCCAGGGAACATGACCCCTCCACCAGGTTAGACTGTTAATTAATCTACGATAATATTTTGTGACGATTGCAACGAGTCTTTATTACTACCCAATCTGCATTTCCCGATTATATTAAATTAATTTAGTCAGAATTCATAATCGTCTCATTACTGCGTTTTTTTTAAAGAAATGCTGCAGTCTGTGAAACTGTTTCTTTATACAGTGTTATAACCTTAGCCTGGTCTGCCTCCACTGTGATTGTTTCTACTTGGCAGTTACATTACGCTTTCCGATTAAGATTCATTCTCACCACAAATTGTCTTTCCAGAGAAATATGAAAATATGGCATGTGGCTGCATGCTGAACGTTACTATGGGAGAGTAGGGTACTGCAGCCACGTCTTGGGTGGGGGGAATTAACAATAAATTCAATGCAATAATACAATGCAGTGGAGAGATGTCTATAAGGTCTGGTTAAAGCATTACCTCCAAATCCTGCATGTGTCACGTGGTCCTACAACGTCAGTATCAGCTCGTTTACCCAGTCATTACAGGTGATTTAGATGTTAGGTAAAGGGACCAAGTGTGCGCACATTCAGGCAAAAATACTCAGGTGCAAGACAAAAATACTTAACTGCAGTGCACAAAGGAAGTCTGCACACCTATATATAGGAGCCTATATACATATACTGTAGATCTACTATCTTTGTTTGCCAAATAAGGATTATTTATATGTTCAGCACGTGACCTTCAAGAGATGACAGCCATTTTACATTTCAAACACACCCATGCTTTCTTAAGTATGCCGTTCTGGATGTGAACAGTGCAAAAAAAAAACGATTTTCTATACAGTCGCTGATTGAAAAGCAGTTAATTCTATTGTTTTTTTTATTGTGCTCAGTGTAAGTAACACATGGCAACACTAGTCAAAATTCCAGAACACACTGTTACATAACAATATTTAGTAAATAGAGGATGAAATGTACAGTAAAAATTCAATTATGAGTTTTGGTGATTGTCAGTCACACCAAAACCTAATCAACACTCAGACTGGAGTATACCTACTGTCAACAGCCTGTGTTGGTTCTAAGACAGACCTGGGCATTGTACGGCCACAGGCCACATCCAGCCCTTTGGACGGCCCTATCCTGCCCATATGAGGTCAATGGGAAGTTTTCAATCAAACAATTAATAAGTGTACATCATGCATGGAATACAACTGTATTACAAAATTGAGCTTAGCCTATTGGTCCGGCCCTCCACAATAGTCCCTGTTTCTCATGTGATTTAATACTTTTGCCCTGATGAACTTAACTGTTTTAGTTACAACATCAATAACATGGTTCAGTTTTAGTACTGACTAATGGCACTTTTCCACTGCGTGGTATCTACTCGACTCACCTCAACTCTACTCGCCTTTTTTGGTTTTCCATTACGAAAAAAAGTCCCTGGGACCTGTTACCAGGTACTTTTTTTAGTACTACCTCAGTCGAGGTTCTTAGCGAGCTGAGGCGATACCAAAAGGTGACGTGGAAACCTGCAGACTACTTGTTGGTCGGAGAGAATCGTCACTTCTCACTGCGTTTTTAGCAAACAAGAGTGCAGAGTGTGTGTCCGGAACAAATGTGACATTTAAAAAAAAAAAAAAAAATCTAGCCAGACACTGACAGATTATCTACTCTCTGCACTATTCTCACTTTTCAACTGTTCTATATTAATGGCTATTAGGAACATTTGCATGTTGTTTCCAATATTGCACACTGTTACTTTTAAAAAAACAAGACAATATATCAAAGAAAAGTTTTTATTTAGCTATTCAAGTAGCGCATCAAACCCTCCCGTACATCCCGGTCTTCTTCCTCTGAACCCTGTGACAGTGTCCCCCCCCCCCCGGCTCTGCTGGCCCAGATGCATCCCAGTCATTGTCATAAGCCTCTTCATGACTCACATAAAGATTATACAAAGCACAGCCGGTCAGAACCATACATTTCACCAGTCGGACATCGAACGCCCACCAGACGGTCTGCGGCGCCGATTTTGCAAAGCGTGAATGCTCTGAAACACAAACGGTGCACAGTTCAGCACTAAACACAGCACTAAAGTTCATGTACTTTATACATCGTGTAGTAAATACTGACCGGGGCCCCTAACACATGCAAATGTTAGCTAACATTACCAGGAAACTTAATTTACCCTTTTGTGTTGGCGAACAATAGTCATGTCGACGTCTGAACTCCGTAGGAATTCCCAAACTCCTGTTTTTTTTCAGCGGTGATTTTTGTTGCTTCCTTCAGCTTCTTTTGAAACAAAACATTTCATCTGGGCGTGGCAAGTAGCCAACGTGCTGTTGTGAGTCGCATTGAAAATTACATCATCACGCGTAGCTATGGTGACCAGCCACGCTGAGGCGTTACTCAATCTGCAATGGAAAACGGACGCAGAATGCGTTGAGTCGAGTAGAGGCGAGACGAGTTGAGGCGAGTTGAGTTGTTACCAACTATGGAAAAACGCCATAACAGTCAACAACATCTGCTGATTTATAAAACAATGCAAAAATACCAATTTCTGAGTCTACTTCAGTCACTTTATCTTGCATCCGCTTCAAAATTCCAACATTTTTTCCTGTCAGATTCGGACAACCATCGGTTGTAACACATGCCAGTTTGTTGCGTTTTAAGTCCCATTTTGTCAAAACATGGATTTACCTCAGTGAACAAATAATTCCCTGTCGTTTTCACTTTCATTGATCATAATTCCTGCCAGATCCTCCGTTATCTCAAAGTCTTTCGTTATCTCACTAACAAAAATTAGCAACTGGGCTGTGTCCCGGACATCACAGCTTTTGTCCAGTGCCAAGGAGAAAAGTTTGAGATTGTCTGATTTGCTTTGCCGCTGAATGTCCAGGTTTCCCTCAATGTCCACAATCCTTCTTGTTACAGTTCACCTGTAAAGCGGCACGTTCTCAAACGTCTCTTTTTTCTCTGGGCATATTTTGGCTGCAGAGGGTAACATTTTACTAAGGTTGCACCTTACTTGACGTTTTCTACATAACAGTGACATGACACTGTAATGAACACATGCCACTCACATAACACTGTCATGACACAGTCATGACGCGTGAAACCTAACCACAACTCTAACGATACTCATAACTTGTCATGACAAAACCAAATGACACTTACTAAAAAACTGTTATGTCATAACCATTTATGACTTGTTCATGTTTTATGACACGGTCATGTTTTATGACACGTTCATGACAGTGTCGTGTCACTGTTATGTAGAAAACGTCAAGTAAGGTGCAACCCAATAGAGTCCACCAAACACCCTCCAATAAACTCACCTTCAGAAAATGGCTTACTGTTTTGGCAATCTTGATCACATTCAGTGGTAAAATTGGCTTTAGTAGGGAGGGGGAGCCCTTATTTACGGTGAATGGTCATCATTCAAAATCCTGCCGTAAAATGATTTAATGTGTTTTTACACCAAAGGGTTTTTTTTTCCAGTAGGGTTGATTAGTTATTAGTCAATTCACGTACAGTACTTTATTCTTATTTTTTACCTTTAGGCTAACGTTAATATGCAGGTAGCGGATTTTACCCCCCGGAAAATGTATGAAGTTAAACATGTTTGAAAATATTGTTTGGCAAATATGTAAACATCTTTTTAAACATGAAAATTATGTTGATTTACAATTTTTATCTCACCGTGACTTATGATGTGGGAGGTCTGGGGGGTCCACCCCCAGAATTATTTTTAGCATTTTGATGAATCTTTATGCACCTATTTCTATCTTTTTCTGAATCCATATGTTTGAAATATCTTTAAACAGATTCCAATATAAATATAAAACATAATGGAATACATTGCAATAAGGCTCTTTTGCATTCTGTACTGCTTTGAATGTATACTCCTTTAGATCGACTTTTCTATGTAATAAGATCTGAGGCAGCACACATGTAGCCTAAGCATAATTTATTCTTCCCTCCTCTTTTGAATCTTTTGTTGGGGATGTAACCTCCTTAAATGTGCATATGACAATTATTCAACTCAATGATAAATTATTCATTTTAATGTATTAATACACCACTGGGCTGTAATATTTCAGATGTTTGAGCAATATTTCTGCTCATGTCCAAACTTTGTGCACATTCAAAATATAACGCGTCCCATCTGTGTTCTCTGGGGTTTGGAGTAATAATGATGTTTTGTGAAAAATAAAGTTATAATTGGCTATTTCAAAAACAAAGTCACTATATTTCAGAAAATTATCTACTTGCACCATAGTCTGCTGTGTAATTTCGTGATTACACTACTGATACGGTAGATCTCAGACCTTCTGACAGACATAGAGCCACGTTTGGGTCTCTGGTCTCTGAATGAGACAAACTTTAGGGTAAGTGGCTGTATGCTGCAGAAATACCCGGAGCTTAAACACGACACATATTCTGCAGCATGTCCATAAACCCCAAGCTTTACCGCTTTTTACAGCGAGAGTGGACACTAAGCAACAAACGGTTTCACATTTGTCAGCCAACTTTTCAAAATACATTCGGGGCTACAGTCAGAACATTTTGGGCTGAAGCTCCAGTAAAATGTTTGGTGCTGAAGGAAATGGAGCCGATTCGGTCCAGTTTAACCTCTGATCACGTCCATGCTACGTCTCGTGAGCTCACTTCGAGGCTTGCCAGCACACTGAAGATGTTCTTCTTCTACTCATTTTAAATTGTGACTTGCAACCAGAGAAGAAGGAGCTGCATACCTTTGCACAAAAAACACTAATAATTGCCTTGAAAATAAAAGCAATGCACTTGTATTCCATCAAGTACACTTATTTACTGTTTGATTGCTAACTTCCCATTGACCTCACAAGGGCCAGATAGGGCCGCCCAAAGGGCCTAATGTAAATGTGCTGTATTTTATATAGCGCTTTTCTAGTCTTAACGACTACTCAAAGCGCTTTTACATCATACAGGAACCATTCACCATTCACACACATTCATACAGAGTTTGTGATATGCAATTAAAAGCTCTGGAAAAAGCTAGTAAGTACACCTTGAATTAAGATTTTCTGTCTAAATACTATTTCCAAGGTCAAGAATAAACCTTTTTGTGCTGCATCCTGCTGGCTGTTAGCCAGTTGCCTCCCAATATCCATCTCACTTCCAGTCCCTCACCACCTCCTGCGTCCCATTCATTTACTTGCAGGGTTTCACCATGAGGTGGGGCTTTCTTCACAAAGTGCAGTGAGTGAGTTCAGCTCATCTATTCTATATTAAATTAAGCTTTACTACACTAAAGTTATGTCCCAGAGACATGTAGCAAATCAAGTTCATTTGAAGTCAACAATGTCTATTATAAGTAGTTATAGCCTTGATTTTGTTCTCTAGTCTAACAATTTTTTTAGTTGGTCTATTTAGTTATTGTAATTTAGCCTTTAATTAGACCATGCTCCTACTGTGGCAATTTTACATAAATTATAGCCAAATAAGACTATAAAAAAGAAAGGATGTTTTGCTGCCTTGTCATATTGACTAGTTAATATAGACTGAGAAAAATATTAATTCAGTGTGCTGCTCAAAGGCTACTATCACTGTCAGCTATACTATACTACTTTTGTTTTTGCTAATTGGCCTTTGACACTTCACCCTCTGTTCTAGCAGCAAGAACACAAAACCCACACCATACACTATCAGATAGCATAAAAAATAACTTAAAGGGCAAATATTATATAGTATTTTCAGGATTATACTTGCATTTTGTGTTTGTACTAGAACATTTGTATGCTCTGTAGGAGCACCTGTCTCTTTAAGCTGTGTGTGTTTTAGGAAAGATTTTCTATTTTATTACAGAAACACAAGGATTTTCTTTTTGAGTTGAAGTTGACAAAATAATAATAGTGATAACATAAAGTAATAATTCAATCTACACAGCTCTATCAAGAAGGAAATAACGCTTACATTTAAACTAAAGAGAACTTATGTAACAAAAGTTTCATATGGTTTTTCACAATATGATTTAAGAGTCACAGCCCATTCTGCTCTGATCGACAGGCACGCTTCCTGGAAACTCCGGAACCTCCCCTACGTATTTCACTAAATGAAGCTGGAGCAATTGCATCGGAGTATATAACAGGACTTTGTAACATGAAAATAACAAATAAAGGCTTCTAAACCAAATATTACACAACCGGACACATCCCAGTAGTAGAGTGACCGGAATTTGGGGAGAAATGACCAGCACTGGCTAAGATTAAGCTGTGTCGTGTCAGTGTTATACCCCAGGAAAAGGGGAGAAATAATCACAAGAGTGATACAGTTATGTTTCCTCACTGAGAACTTTAGTGTAATTCATTTTATAAAAGTAGGAGAGGTATGTGCCCTGGCTGAATTAACAAAACGTTTATGCCTTTCTGACACATCTACTGCAGGTAAATTCGCTATGTTCCCTCGGAAGGAATCACTGCACATGCATAGGCACTTGTAATGACATTTCAAGCATGTTTAGAGGCTAAAAATAAAGTTTAAAACTTTCCCTATTTAAGCCTGATGGGTGCAAAATCTAGCGGGAGGATAACTTGATTTAGACAACACCGATTTGGGAGTTATAGGGCCAAACGTTTTTTTTCTGCTATAGCGACACCTACTGGTGGAAGTGGGTTAATTGTTTTACCTGAGGTCCTTGCAGATATTTGGACCAGTCCTGAAAATGACACACCGCCACCATGTATGATTTAGGCTGTACCATGAGTTTTACGTGGAGAAGAATAATGGAGAAGCAAAATAATCCCTAGTATAAAACAATAAGGTTCCACAGCCCTGCTGTGTGAACCGTGAAACTTTTAGTCACGAGTCTACATCCAAGTCTTTGTGCGGATTGGACTCACGGCCCAGGAGGAGCTAGACAAAGTTGGTTTCCCTTATATCACAATATGGTTAATTAATAAAGAAAATTCTAACAGTGCCATCTAATGGCCGATTCACTCAAGATTTGGCATGAATTCTCAAGCCCCTATGCGGAACAACTGTGTTGTGTTTTGTGGCAATCAGAATAAATCTTAGCTCTAAACTTCCTGTTTCGACAGCCCTGTAACTTGCACATATTTTGCACAAAAATTATTTTGATAACTTTTACTCATGAGGGTCCACCAAGTCTACTTGCAAATTTTTGGGATGTGATCTGAGATGGGACTCATGTGCTTCAAGGAGTTACAGAAAGTAGGTTTCGCATATAGCGAATTTGCTAATTAATTAGAAATGTCATAACAATGCTATCTTAAGGCAGATTAAAGCCAATTGGCTGGGGGTGGCATGTTTGGATGGGATATTTATGCCAATAATGACCAATCAGACAATCAGAAATACTAGATGTAGTTTGCTGTAGTTGCAAGAAAGACTGCAGCACAAAGAGATGCACATGCAAAAAACATAGACTCCCTTGCACTGCCATTTGCGGAGAATGTCGTCGTACTAGCTGCACACACTCACAGTTACTTGATTTATTAGATGATTATGATTCATAAGGGAAGAAAAAAAAAAACTTTAAAAAGATAAACAAAACAAAAATAAAATTTAAAAAACACCCCCAAAAAAACTCCCCTGTTGTTACCTTTTCGTGGTGGGAAGGCTTATGTGCCTCCGTGACCCTGAAGACTATATTGGCAGGGGTTATACCAGGGTTTCAGGTTAGAGGCAAGTCTAAAAGCAGCATTTCCATCACACATTGGCAGTAGGATGATTGGATGAAGATTGGGCCAATGTATTTGTCATACAAATGAATGGTGTTGCCATAGCCTATTCAAATTAGGACATATTGAATAAGTGTGGAGCTCATGTGCATATTAAAATTCATTTCAAAAGAAACTTTTAATACATAAAAGTTACTTTTACTATGTAATATTACATCATGTATACTTTTACTATGTAAAGTTTTAACTTCAATTCAATTCAATTCAATTCATATTTATTTATAGTATCAATTCATAACAAGAGTTATCTCAAGAAACTTTACAGATAGAGTAGGTCTAGACCACCCTCAGGGCATTTGGGGCGACTGCGGCTCAGTGGTAGAGCGGTTGCCTGCCAATTGGAAGGTTGGTGGTTCGATCCCTTGCCCTGCAGTCCCATGTCGAAGTGTCCTTGGGCAAGACACTGAACCCTGAGTTGCCCCCGGTGCTGCGCATCGGTGTGTGAATGTGTATGAGTGTAAATCTGATGAGCAGGTGGCTCCTTGTACGGCAGCCTCGGCCACAGTGTATGAATGGTGAATGGTATGAATGTATCCTGTATGCTGTAAAAGCGCTTTGAGTAGTCGTTAAGACTAGAAAAGTGCCATATAAATACAGCACATTTACTCCAAAATTTACAAGGACCCAACAGTTCTAGTAGTTTCCTCCAGAGCAAGCAACAGTGCGACAGTGGCGAGGAAAAACTTCCTTTTAGGCAGAAACCTCGGACAGACCCAGGCTCTTGGTAGGCGGCGTCTGACGGGCCGGTTGGGGTTAGTGGAAATAACAAAAATAGAAAAAATAGTAGTTTGTAGCAGTTCTTTGTAGTAGTTTGTGGCATAGCAGGGCACTGTGCGGCATTACAAGGCACAGCAGGATGTAGCTGGGCACCGCAGAGTGTAGCAGATGAACATGGCATCGCAGAACGTGTAGCGGGACCATGGCGACAGCTGCTACCATGATTTTGGAGCATCCCTGATCCGAGGGAACATGCTGGGGAAAAAAGAACATAAGGACTCCGGGGAATGACTCCCCAGAGCTAGGTTAGTAACACGCCTTTCTGGGACATGGCTGCACATAAATGAAAAGATAGGAAGATAGAGGAGAGAGGAACTCAGTGTGTCAAAGGAAGTCCCCAGCTGTCTAAAACTATTACAGCAAAACCAAGAGAGACAGGGTAAAGAGAGGGGCCTTGTCGGGCTAGAACTCTCCCCAACCGGATCGGGCTGTATGCCAAGTCTCCCTTTAGTTTTATTATATGCTTGATTATATGATAGATAAATCTGACAACTATGACGAGAAGCAGCTGGGCCGGGTTAGGCGGACGCTGCGACTCCTTACTCCCTAACAATATTCAATTCTATGCCCTAACTATAAGCTTTATCAAAGCATAACCAAGAGAGACAGGGTAAAGAGAGGGGCCTGGTCAGGCTAGAACTCTCCCCAACCGGATCGGGCAGTATGCCAAGTCTCCCTTTAGTTTATTATATGCTTGATTATATGATAGATAAATCAGACAACTATGACGAGAAGCAGGTGGGCCGGGTTAGGCGGACGCTGCGACTCCTCACTCCCTAACAATATTCAATTTTATGCCCTAACAATAAGCTTTATCAAAGAGGAAAGTCTTAAGCCTACTCTTAAATATGGAGACGGTGTCTGCCTCCCGAACCCCAACTGGAACCTGGTTCCACAGGAGAGGAGCCTGATAACTGAACGCTCTGGCTCCCGTTCTACTTTTAGAGACTCGAGGAACCACAAGTAACCCTGCACTCTGGGAGCGTAGTGCTCTTGTAGGGTTGTAAGGTACTATGAGCTCTTTAAGATAAGATGGTGCCTGACCATGAAGAGCTTTGTAGGTGAGAAGAAGGATTTTAAATTCTATTCTAGATTTTACAGGAAGCCAATGCAGAGAAGCTAAAACAGGAGAGATGTGGTCTCTTTTCCTGGTTCCTGTCAGAACACGTGCTGCAGCATTCTGGGTCAGCTGTTGAGTCTTTATGGATTTTTTTGAGCAGCCTGATAACAAAGAATTGCAGTAATCCAGCCTAGAAGTAACAAATGCATGAACTAGTTTTTCTGCATCATTTTTAGACAGGATATTCCTGATTTTTGCAATATTACGTAGGTGAAAGAAGGCAATCCTTGAAATTTGCTTTATGTGGGAATTAAAGGACAGGTCCTGATCAAAGATAACTCCAAGATTCCTCACAGTGGTGCTGGAGGCCAGGGTGATGCCATCCAGAGTAACTATCTTTTTTGATAGTGCGTCACGGAGGTGCTTGGGCCCCAGAGAAATAACTTCAGATTTATCTGAGTTTAACATTTGAAATTTACAGGTCATCCAGGTTTTAATATCCTGAAGGCACATTTGAAGTTTAGCTAACTGATAAGTTTTATCCGGCTTGATCGATAATTATATCGTTATAATTATAATATAATTGAGTATCATCTGCATAACAATGAAAGTTTATGGAGTGTTTCCTGATAATATTGCCTAAAGGAAGTATATATAAAGTGAACAGGATTGGACCGAGCACAGATCCTTGTGGGACTCCATGACTAACTTTGGCGTGCACAGAGGATTCATCGTTAACATGAACAAACTGAGATCGATCTGATAAATAAGACTTAAACCAGCTTAGAGCTGTCCCTTTAATGCCAATTAAATGTTCCAATCTCTGTAATAAGATTTGATGGTCAATGGTATCAAATGCAGCACTAAGATCTAATAACACAAGTACAGAGATAAGTCCTTTGTCTGATGCAATTAGGAGGTCATTAGTAATTTTCACAAGTGCTGTCTCTCTGCTATGATGAACTCTAAATCCTGACTGAAAATCCTCAAATAAGCTGTTGCTATGCAGAAAGTCACACAGCTGTTTGGCGACTGCTTTCTCAAGAATCTTAGAGAGAAATGGAAGGTTGGATATAGATCTATAGTTGGCTAAAACATCTGAATCAAGGTTGGGCTTTTTCAGAAGAGGTTTAATTACAGCTACTTTAAAGTGCTGTAGTACATAGCCTGTTTATAAAGATTGGTTATATCTAGTAGAGAAGTGTTGACTAATGGTAAAACTTTAAGTAGCCTAGTCAGGATGGGATCTAAGAGGCAGGTTGATGGTTTAGATGAAGAAATAATTGAATTAAATTGATAAAGATCAAGTGAAGCAAAGCAGTCTAAACATATATCTGGTTTTACAGCTGTTTCTGAAGTTCCTGAGTTTAGAGATAAGTCAGTGCCAGTTAAAGGCAAGTCTTGGTGAATTTTGCTTCTAATAGTTATAATTTTATCATTGAAGAATCTCATAAAGTCGTTACTACTAAGAGCTCTAGGAATACTTGGCTCAGTAGAGCTGTGACCTTCCGTTAGCCTGGCTACAGTGCTGAAAAGAAACCTGGGGTTGTTCCTATTTTCCTCCGTTAATGACGAGTAGTACGCTGCTCTGGCATTACGGAGGGCCTTCCTATACGTTTTAAGACTATCTTGCCAGATTAAACAAGAATTTTCCAATTTGGTGGAACGCCAAATCTTCTCAAGTTTCCGTGATATTTGCTTTAATTTGCGAGTTTCAGTGTTATACCATGGAGCTAACCGTCTTTGTTTTATTATCTTCTCTTTTAGAGGGGCAACAGAGTCAAGTGTCGTTCGCAGCGAGCCTGCTGCACTATCAACAAAATGATCGATTTGGGAGGGACTGAAATTAGCATAGGAGTCCTCCGTTACTTTGGGACTTGGTAATGAATTAAATGCTAATGGAATCACATCCTTAAATTTAGTTACAGCACTATCAGATGGACATCTTGTAGAGAAGGTTTTGCCTAATGACGTGTAGTTCAGCAGTATAAACTCAAAAGTTATCAAACAGTGGTCAGATAGAAAGGGATTCTGTGGGAACACTATTAAATGTTCAATTTCAACACCATACACCAGAACAAGATCGAGGGTGTGGTTAAAACGGTGAGTTGGTTTATGTACACTTTGAGAGAAGCCAATAGAATCTAAAAGAGAGATAAACGCAGAACTTTGTCCGTTTTTAGCACTAAGTTTGACAAAAACTCTGCAAATTCGGATAAGAATTCAGAGTATGGGCCAGGTGCTCGGTACACTATAACAAATAGAACTGGTTGCATTGATTTCCAACTTGGGTGTGAAAGACTAAGAACAAGACTTTCAAATGAGTTATAATTCAGTTTAAGTTTAGAGCTGATTAGTAGACTAGAATCAAAGATAGCTGCAACTCCACCTCCTCGGCCTGTGCCTCGAGGAATGTGAGTATTAATATGACTGGGGGGGGGGGGTGGATTCATTTAGACTAACATATTCTCCATCACCCAGCCAGGTTTCAGTAAGAGAAAATAAATCAATATTAGAATCTGATATTAATTCATTTACTAGTACACCTTTAGAAGAGAGAGATCTGATGTTTAAGAGTCCACATTTAATTCTCCTATTCTTTTGCACTATTGCACTTGTGGTTTTAATTGTTATGAGGTTTTCATGCACAGCTCCCCTTCTGTTTACCTTTGATTTAAATAATTTCAATGGTCGGGGGGGCAGACACTGTCACTATGGGGTTTTTACTAGGTAACTCCCGGAATAAAGGAGCAGAGAAGTGTGTTATACTGGGACTCTGCCTCCTGGTCCCAACTCTGGATTGTCAAGGATCAGGTCCACTAATAAACTTGTCAAGGTTTCTAGAAATGAGAGCTGCTCCATCCCAAGTGGGATGAATGCCGTCTCTCCGAATCAGACCAAGTCTTCCCCAGAAAGACTGCCAGTGATCCACAAAGCCCACATCATTATCTGGACACCACCTCGATAGCCAGCAGCAAAATGACGACATGCGGCTATACATGTCATCACTGGTTAGATTTGGCAGGGGTCCAGAGAAAACTACGGTGTCTGATATTGACTTCGCGTATGTACACACCGATACCACATTAATCTTAGTAACCTCCGTTTGACGTAACCGGGAGTCATTAACGCCAACGTGAATAACAATCTTGCTGTATTTACGTTCATCCTTAGCCAGCAGTTTCAGATAAGACTCAACGTCGCCCGCTCTAGCCCCCGGGATGCACTTAACTATGGCCGCCGGCTTCGCTAACGTCACGTTTCTCAAAATGTAGCTGCCGATAATCAGAGTTGGTTTCTCAGCGGGTGTGTTGCTGAGTGGGGAAAATCTGTTAGAAACGCTAACAGGCTGGTGGCGGTCCGTGGCCTTTGAAAGCTTACGACTAGCTTTTCCTCTCACCGTCACCCAGGCACTATGTCCTGGCGGCTGCGGAGCTCCCGAGGGACGGCTACCAGAGGCTAACTCAGGCTCAGGCCGGCCCGCGCCGACTACCGGGGGGGGTTAACTACAGTAACTAACGGCTGATCTATCATGGCGCTGATCCGGACTTCTAACTCACTAAGCCTCGCCCCCACGTCTATAAATAAACTACACTTGTTACACATACCATTACCGCTAAAGGATGCAGAAGAGTAACTAAACATCTTACACACCAAGCAAGAGAAAGTACAAGAGGGGGACGACATAGCTAACTGCTAAGCTAAAGTCGCTAGCAGCTAAGCTAAAGTACGGTAGCGTTAGCTACCAAGCGTTAAAAACAGCTGTTATTTAACAAAAGTCGCTGAAAAATGAAAAGATACGTGAGTGCTTAGGCAGAACTACTATGAGAATAAGTGTTTAGCGGTGTTTTATTGTGGCAGTAGAGTAAAGGAAAACATTAAGCCTATTTGGGTGTATTTTGGTCATACCTGAATAGAGTATAAGTCATTTGCATTTTAAAATTCATTTTCAGAGAAACTGGTAATGCAAAAAACAAATTACGTTTCATGGGTACTTTCATTGATTAAAGTTTCATTCTGCTAGGAGTAAAGGAAATAAATAGCTCTGTGTGCCTTACTGGCACACATCTCAGATTGATGAGAATTTAACATATTTCCTCAACTAGGATTTCTTAGGACTTTTAGTATGTTGTTCTGGACACCTCATTGAAATGATCTGAGTTGCAAAAAATTATTTTACAATTAGTCTGTCGTAAAACGCTATTTTGCCTGGACTATATTGTTCACCTTTAAAATAGACAAAATTTTCTTACAGGGAAGAATGCCCATGGGGTTGTGCCCCAGTGCAGCTCTAGGTCTAGTGATGTACCTGGAGCAGTGTCCCCGTTTTATGTTTTCCAAAGATAAAAACATTACCTGTTTTGGTGGTATTTACGCTTCTGAGCTGAAAATGTCCCCAGATTTTGTTTGAGAAATCTGATCACCTTATACTACGGTATTGCTGGTAGATTACGATAAGAGCACACAGTACACCAGTAACTGATTAAGGTTACTTTTACTCCTTACTTACTTTTACTTGCGCTGCCAGACTAAGACAATGCATGCACTGGACAAAAATGCGTTGGCCCACCTGTATACGTATATAGAGGAGACAAGGAGTAACCTTATTTCAACAAACAGTGGCGTATTCCTTTAAGATTGTTCGTGTCCCCATCCTTATGTAGGGGTGCAACATCAGAATCAGTATCAGAATCAGCTTTATTCGCCAGGTATGAGGACACATACGAGGAATTTGTCTTTGGAGCATCGTTACTCACACTGTGCTTACACATACATATCAACCAAAACAGAAATATACACACAATATATACATACTCTAAACAGAAACAATATAGAGGCATGAGTGCAATGAAGAGATCAATACAATTATTTAAATGTGCGTAGTGCAAGGGTACTGGGATAAAATAGTATTATGTTATTATATTACAATATGAACAGTATGAACATATGAACAGTTCTGAAAAATAGGAAATGAGAATGATGAATAAATAATAAAATATACAATTGAGATGTGAGAGTGGGAATGATGAGTAATACTAAATAAGTGGAATAATACAGGTGCTGTATAGACAGTGTTACAGTGTTATTGACCAGAACTGAACCTGACACTGTGGGTCAGAAGTCAGCTGTTCATCAGAGAGATGGCTTGTGGGTAGAAACTGTTCCTGAATCTGTTGGTTTTGGCGAACAGTGCTCTGTAGCGCCTACCAGAGGGGAGAAGCTGGAACAGGTTGTGTCCGAGGTGAGATGGGTCTGTAGTGATGGTTCCTGCCCGTTTCCTGACTCTGGAGGTTTATAAGTCATGGACGGAGGGCAGGTTGGCACCGATGATCCTTTCTGCAGTCCTAACTGTCCGTTGTAGTCTGCTCCTGTCCTTTTTGGTGGCAGATCCAAACCAGACAGTGATGGACGTGCAGAGGATAGACTGGATGATGGCTGTGTAGAAGTGGACCAGCAGCTCCTTAGGCAGGTTGAGCTTCCTGAGCTGGCGCAGGAAGTACTACTAGTAGGATACTATAAATGTTCTGTCAAATTAAATACCATTTTTGAGGGGCTTCAGATGCTCAAAACTCACCAAAATCTGCATATACATGAGGACTGGTGAAAAAATATCATCTCTGGAATCCCTAGACTCGAGTGTTAAAGGAAAATCTATTCCTAATTTTTTCACATACACAATACAATTTAGTGAAATTAAATTCCTGCATTTATCCCAACTTTGTGCTTCAAGGGTCAACCACTCTATCTCCAAGCCACAAGCCACCCATGACAAATGATAGCATCAAGTTTCTCAGGGTTGTGGTTAAGCTGACAAACTATTGGTGTTGTTTTTTGTTGTGTAGCTTAAAACGAGTTTAGGAAGACATTTATTTTTCTATGTGCAGCCCTGTATTGTAAAATGACAATAAATGAACCATAAGATGTTGCAGCACACATCACACAGTTATTTTTTTGTTTGTTTCAGTGGAAGTCCATACCAACCTGGTCCTTCCCAAGAAGGTGCAGCCAGGCATGCTTCAGTCCAGCCTTGTGCATGCCAGCGTGGCCACCATGCAGAACCCGATGGGCTGTTCTCTGCAGCGGCTCTCTGTCTCCTCTCGCCCCCCCAGCATGGTGGCCAGTATGGAGGCTGTGGCTGATGGCTCAGCCACTTTCACCATGATGAAGCTGAAGACAGTGCTGGCAGTGTTTGTAGTGGTGGTAGCCTACCTGGTAGCAGGGGGCTTAGTATTCCAGGCGTTGGAGCAGCCCTTTGAAAATAACCAGAAGATCACCATCACAGCAGAGAAGGCAGCCTTCCTGCAGCAACACCCATGTGTGTCTCCAGATGAGCTGGAGGCTCTCATCAAGGTAAGATGGTTGGTTTATACTGCAGCCTTTCCTCAGCCCTGGATGTAGTCCCCAGTGGGGGCTCATGTCTACTGAAACCTGAGCTTCATATCAATATGACGCCATTCCAGCTCCAGACACACTCCACACTCAGCCACTCTGGAATTGGATACAAACCACACTGAGCTGTCTAGTAGATAAACAGAAGTGTAGTCCCTCTATGGCTCCCTTACATCCTTAAAACTCCCTGAGGTAGAATATATGTGTGTGTGTGTGTGTGTGCACGTGGGTGCGTGTGTGTGTCATCATGGCATATTGTGGCCCTGAAGACACCTACACTAATGGTAACTACCACAGAAGCTAATTTGAATACTCTGCCATGTGTTATATATTTCTGTCAGTCAGGTTTCACAAGGCAATTGTGTCACAACAATGCTAAAGGCAGTCACAAAACTGTACAGGTGTGTAGTGTAGGTCCCATGACATGGTGCATTTTGGATGCTTTTATTTAGGCCTTAGTGGACCCGTAATATTGTATCTGCAGTCTTTTTCCCAAAATTCAGCCTTGGTGCAGAATAACAGCCACCAGAGCCAGTCCCAGAATGAGCTTTCCTTAGTATGAGCCATTCTGATTCTGTAGCTTTTGAGGAGAGAGCGACGGGCAAGGTGGAGGCTGGGGGTGTGGCCTTGACCAACTGCCACTTTGCTCGTTTGAAAGCCATGATGTCTCTCTCTCATTGGTGGGCCAAATTCTCTGGGCGAGCAAAACAGAGAAAGGGGAGGTAAACTTGCCCCTTACGAGGTCATACAGGGGAGGATTCCAGATTGGGCCATCTGAGCTTTCATATTCTCAAAGGCATAGCAGGATACCCAGGGCTCGGTTTACACCTATTGCCATTTCTAGCCACTGGGAGACCAAAGGCGGGCTGATGGGGAATGCATATTAATGTTAAGAAAGTCGTAAAGTGAAATTTTCAAGCCATGAGACCTTTAAGATCAAAAGGAAGGCGGAATTCAAAGATGGGATTGGTCCAAGCAAGGGTTCTAGAAACTAGAGGGGTAGAAAATGGGGAAGGGGCCAGTGTATGAAGGTAAATATGGTGCAAAATGAGAGAGTTTGCAGAATACATTGTGAGAACTTGCAGAACAAAAATCTGAACTTATATGTTAAAATTTGCACTTGTAAAAAATATTCACACGAGTGGTCTAAATCTGAAGTCACACAAAGACAAACAAATCTGAACTTGTAAGTTAAAATTTTTTAACTTACAAGTTTTTTCCTCTGTATTCTAAATGTGATGTAACAGAAAAAAATATTCACAAATGTGTAGATTGATATTTACATGAACACAATGACAGCTGCAAACTTAACATTTACTGGTATGCTTTTTTTTTACTCTGGTTCATTTTCCATCACAATCAAAACTCAGTGATTGCAACCTCTCAAATCTGTCACTGCAACTTCACATATTTGAAATATTTTGATGCACTGCAGGCAGGGTGCGAACTACGGGTTGGTTGGGGAAGCTTGGCTGCCCTCAATAAGACATGGGCTCCCCTGAAGACGTGATATGTGAAATATTGGGGGGTCTCAAAAATATGAACAATGCCTCATTTTGACGTGCAATTTCAGTTTTGTGTAATGTGATAATGGTGGATTATTATATGTAATATAGTAAAAATATCATTCATTCATGCATTGCAGTAATTTAAACCTAATTCACTTCAGTAAGGATAACAATACAGGCTATTCTTGTCATGAGCATCAAGGTGTGGTGTTGTTGCAGTGCAAATTCAACTCGTACATGTTAACTTAAAGATTCATACAAAAAAAAACTTTTGAGGCTATTAATTGGCACGCAAAGTCTTTCAAATCTATTCTGCAGTTAGCCTTATACAACCATGGCAAAAAGAAAACAGGACAGTTTAAAAAGTTTTTAAAAAGGCCTTAAAAAGTGTTAATGTATCTGAAATATTGTGTCTAGGTCTTAAATTGATTTTAAACAGGCCTTAAAATCCCAACCTCCATGTAACGATACCTTTACTGCTCATTGAAATGCACTTGAAGCACTTAATAATAATTTTTTTATTCAGTGGTATTTCTTTGTGGCTGATCTGGTCCGCCACTGTGGTACATAGTGATCCCCTGGCAGCACTGGCCACTCAATGACCTGTGTGTTCCACTGGCACACCTTGCTTGTGAATTTAGTAACCTAGGGCAACAGTTAGTGACAAACTGTTAAGTAAATTAGGCTATCCTTGCAGATGTTCCCAAAGTATTAGAGCTAACATGAGCTAACTTGACTAATGTTGGCCTCGCTGCTGTAGTGGCTTATTCCCACAGACAGTGCTTATTTTTTATTTATTTTTTTATTTAACCTTTATTTAACCAGGAAGTCCCTTGAGATTGAAATCTCTTTAACGAGGGAGACCTGGCCAAGACGGCACACCAATTACAATTTAACTGGTGTGCCTTATTAGTGTGGCTTATGCCACGAACCGTTTACGTTACTCATTAAAAGTGGCCGTATGTTGAATCATAAATGATGTTATGTCACATACAGTATATGCCTGGTTAATGTTCCGCAATGTGGAGTTTTGTGTGATGGAATGTGTGATCACAATCTACTATTTAACACACCAAAGATGAGCATAGAGATACAAATACATGTATAATAATACAGTCTAAACTGGAGGTATCCACAAGCTTTCTACGTCCCATGATGCTTTGCGTCAAAAGTGGGTGCAACTGTGGCCAGGGTGGCCTGTGACCTGTGGCCTATGACAATTTCCTGCATGTCTTCCCCCCTTTCTTTCCCCTTTCTCACCTAGCTATCCTGTCCATTAAAGGTGGAAAAAAGTAAGCGCAACTTCTGTTTCGATCTTTGATTGAAGTAAACAAGTGGGAAGTGTTCATTTAAGAAATACCGATCCAAACTTGCTGACGATGTGTAAACACAACCACAACAAGCTAAAATGGGTAAAACATCAGTACCTTTACCCTCCACGGTAGATGGTTGGGAGGATGACGTGAAGAAGTGGCCTTGTATCACTTACGGTGGCATTTTGACCTATTTTGACCATTTTGACCATTTGAAAAGCTCAGAGGTATCAATATCTTCACAGTGATAAAGTCAGTCAGGTGTTGCTTAATGATGTCGGAAACAACGTTGTTTATCTAAAAGCGGACATTGAGCCGAGCCAGAGCCTACACTTAGCACATCATAAGGCTTGGGTGCAAGCATCAGTGACAGGTGAAGTACAGACAGCAGGTTGCTCATGTATTGCAGGGCCTTGCTCTTGTAGTCATGCAGCAGCACTTTTGTGGAAGGTCAGTAAAGAATGGACTTATAGGGGCACAGACATTGTATTGTGATATAAGTAATAATAAATGTTACATTATTTCTTTTTAATTTTTTGTATTCAGAAAACATGATATCAGAAAACATAATATTCATAAACAGTTACAAAGAACACACTGGGACATAAAAACACAGAGCCACAAAAACAAAGAGGAAAAACAGGAGGGAAGGAGAAAAAACAACACACACAGACAGACACAAGACAAGGGACTAATCACACACACAAAAAAGCAAAGGCTACAGCATTGATTTTAAGGACTCAGCAATGATATGGCAAGTGTCCAAAGTTTTCCCGGGGCTCCACCCACACAAGCCGTTTTAAGTTCTGTGTATGTAACATCCAAAAAGAAAGGAAATTTTGGGTGCAATACTAGGGATGAGCGAGTACAGCATTATCTGTATCTGTATCTGTATCTGTTTACCACATGAATTATCTGTATCCGGATCCGTACTCGGACTGGGCGGGGCCTAAACCGGAAGTGGTCAGATTTAACCAGGAAGTGGGTCGGGTTCTCTTAAAATATGCAGGGCTTTAACCGGTATATTTAAGCATGCAATTGATATGAGTTGATCAAAAATTGTTATATTTATTGCTGATTTGAAAACTATTTACATGACAGCATCGAGCTTCAGATCAATGGTGTTGTCATGGTAACAAACAAACTGTAACAAACAAAATACAGAACGTTTTGCAACAATGAATACAACACATGCGGTTGCAATTATGAAGTAAAATGTAATGAACAAGAGTTTTCATACTCAATATAACTTTCTTTTTTAACTTTTTATTTTTGTATGATCAGTGTGATTTTTTTTGTTTTGGGTTCTTTTTTATTTCTTTTATTTCCACACAAGGTGTGTGTGTGTGTGTGTGTGTGTGTGTGTGTGTGTGTGTGTGTGTGTGTGTGTGTGTGAGTGAGTGAGTAAGAGAGAGACACAGAGAGAGAGGGGGCGGGGGGCAGCTGACAGTAAAAAAAAAAAATCTCCGATGGCAGAGATGCAACGGGAGTTGCATTTAAAACAAGCAGCATGTCTGAAACCCACGTTCACCAGAAATCTACTGGTACTATGTAAGGACTACAAAACCCACGTTCACCAGAGATCTACTGGTTACTATGTAAGGACTACAAACCCCACGTTCACCAGAAACCTACTGGTTACTATGTAAGGACTACAAACCCCACGTTCACCAGAAATCCACTGGTTACTATGTTAGGACTACAAACCCGACGTTCACCAGAAATCTACTGGTTACTATGTCTGTAAGTACTATAAACTGAAGTTAAAAACAAACCTGAAGAAACCCTAAACGTTAACGGAACAGATCCGCGGACCGAATTGACTGAAGGAGCGGGAGCGAGCGAGCGAGAGAGAGAGAGAGAGAGAGAGAGAGAGAGCGCATTTCTCCATGTTCTGTGTGTGTGAGATTGATCCGAGCGGGTTTGTAGGCGGGGGGGGCGCTGTGATTATCACAGAACACTGCGCGGCCAGTTGAGGAGTTTTATTCAATCCGAGCACGGATATTGACTCATAATACTCGTATGATACTTGTACTCGGCAAAAGTGCTTTATCCGTACCGGATACTCGTTTCAGCCGGATACTCGGATCACCCCTATGCAATACTATTCCAGAACTGGCCAACAGGAGAGCATTAGAACATATAAGGAAATGTACCTTGAGCTTTAATTGGACAGAAAGTGCATAAAGGGTTGTTAATTATTTTCATGTGGTGCATTTTCACGGGTGTGAGATATGACTGAATGAAATTGTAGTGCATCTTCTGATGGTCTTTATTGTGTGAAACATCTGGAATGTTAGACCATACATCATGCCAGTCAAGTTCAATACTCAGGCCTGGGCAATCGCGAGCCCAGATCCTCTCAATATGAAGGACGGTGCGGCCAGATTCCACTAACAATTGATAAAGCCTGGACCACAGTTTTTAGGCTGCACAGTAAACTGTCGGATGGGATGGATGGGCAAAGGCTTCTGCTAGGGACCACCGTATGCCTTGTGTGCCAACCTTAACTAAAAGTAAAAGAAAAAGAGGAACATGGTAGATCGAATGCATTTTGTAAGTCAGAGAAGGGTAACAAGCCAATTTCAACAAAAACTTCTTTAAGGCCAAGTATCAAACCACCAACTTTCAGATTGGCAGACTACCACTCTCCCACCAAGCCACGGCCACCTCATGAAGTTGTTTCCGGCCTCCCACCAAACAGAAGTGGTAATTAATGAATTATGGGCAAAAATTGTGCCAGTTACAAGCTATCTGGCAGTATGTTTTGATAAGATTAGAGATAATGAGGCCAAAGAGTAGCTGGCACTGTTTGCAAAAAGAATGTCATGGAGTGACCAAGGCTTTGTCATAGCTCTTTCTAAGGTACGCCAGCAAACAGACACATCTGGGTTCAACCAAGTGAGGAACAGAAGGAAGAGAAATAATGTTTAAAGTTGGGAACTGAAAGGCTATTATCCTCTTTCCTCAGACAGACATCTTAAGTCGCAGCCGCTTGCCTATCCAGATAAATTTAGATACCATTGATTGTAATTTACGCCAATAGCCAGCAGGAGGGGAGAGAGGCAGCATAGAGCTCACAAAATTGACCCTGGGTAAAACATTCATTTTAACCACTGAGATACGGGAGACTTATCCACTTTTCCATATCCTTCAAAATGCTTTTCAGAGCAACAGAATAATTAATTTTAATAATATGGTTTAAGCAGGGGAAAACCTCAATGCCTAAATATTTAAACAGCTTAACAATGGCAGAGATGACTCCCATAAGGATAGAAGGTGAGGGAGAGACCAAGAGGGGTTCTCTAAAAAAAAAAAAACATTGTCCGGAAATAATGAGAGATGATGCTTTGTATTACGAATGCATATTGGTGACAAAATGACCGATTGAAGAGAATCGGAGAAATGAAAAATAATGCAGGACTCAAGAGGCAACCCTGGCGCAAGAGATTTAGAGGTTAAGACTCGATTATACCAATGAACATTTTACCAAAGCCCATCACCTCTAAGACTAAACATAAAAATGGCCACTCAAGCCTGTCAAATGCTTTTACTGCGTCAAGAGAAATAAGTGACATTGGGGTCTTACCGTCCTTTGCTGCATCAACAATGTGGAGAAGGCGCCTAACATTATCTGCTGCTAGTCTCGTTTTTTGAATCTTGTTTGGTCGGAGTTTACTAATTTTGCCATATGAAACTTTGCAAAGATTTTTATGTCACTGTTAAGTAGGCTTAGAGGTTGATAGCCAGAACACTCTGTAGGATCCTTATCCTTTTTCAAGAGTAAGGAAATTAAGGCTGTGTTAACATCACTTGAGAATTCACCATTTTCAAAAAAGAAGATAAAGAAGAATTCCAGTGTGGAGTGCTGTCAGTAGCAAGAAAAATGAAAACAATTGGTGCTGCCTACACCAAGTTATCAAAATCTAATAACAAGTGCCTACCCATGTGCAGTTATTCCTTCCGAGGGAACACAGTGAATCTGACATCGACCAGAAGTTTCCTTTGGAAATTTGGAAAGGTTGGCTATGCAGTGAGGCAGGGCAAGACGGCATGGATGGCAAGCACTGATGTGCAAAGAACATAGATTTCTGGTGTAAAGAAGAATGTAGGTCTGAAGAAGGTAGAAGGCAAATTCATTTTAAGCATCACAGACCTAGCCACAGAGATGGGAAGTAACAAAGTACAAATACTTTGTTACTGTACTCAAGTAGATTTTCAGATATTTTTACTTTACTTTACTATTTATTTTTTTGGCGACTTTTTACTTTTAATAATAATAATAATAATACATTTTATTTAAAGACGCCTTTCTTGGCACTCAAGGACGCCGCACAGGGAATTCATAAATTAAGAGCAGCAAAACAAATACTATACAACAGAAAAACAAATACTATACAACAGCAAAACAAATACTATACAGCAAAACAAAACCAATACTATACAACAGCAAAACAAATACTATACAGTAAAACAAAACCAATACTATACAACAGCAAAACAAATACTATACAACTGCAAAACAAAACAAATAATAGCCTATACAACAGCAAAACAAATACTATACAGCAAAAGCAACAGAAAAGGCAGAGCAACAGACATTTAGGTGGAATAGGCAGTTTTAAACAGATTTTTAGTTGAGATTTGAAATGGGGGAATGAATCCATGTTTCTGAGTTGGGGGGGTAGTGAGTTCCAGAGACGGGGAGCAGAGTGGCTGAATGCTCTGCATTGCAGCATTTTACTCACTCAATTCACTTTTAACACGAATGTCGGCACTTTCTACTCCTTACATTTTACAAAACTGGCTCGTTACTTTAGTTTTGTACAAAAGGTTGTCTATTAGGTGTGATTGTGAGTGCACGTTGGAGAATAGCGCGGACACGCGTCTCACACTGTGAGCGGGCGCGCATGGCATACGGAGAAAAAAGTGAGAGAAAAGAAAAAGAAACTAGCTGTCCGGAGGATAATCAGCTGAGATTGTGTGTGCGTCTTTGAGAACTGTAAGTCATATGACTTATGTTGTCAGTTCATTTAAGCTTGTTGTTGTATTGGTCTATAGTTCTGGCAAATCTAAAAGTTAGCTTGTTTGTGTTCTTCACCTGTTACCTAGGTTACACCTGGCTGTTGATTCGATATAATTGCGATTGTTGAACGCCCTTGCTTGTAATTAATAGTGGGTTTATTGTTATTATTTACTAGCATAAATGATTCCTATGCATTGTGTATGGTAGCCTTTACAATGTTATTTATTTCTTTAATTACCACACAAACACACAGCCATAGCAGAGCTACCCACGCCCATGTTTATCCTGCTGCTTGATTGTAATAAAGCATCAACAGAGAGACGTTGTCTCTGTCCGTGTTTTAACAGACACACCTGGGCCGAAGTTGGAAACCAGAATTAGCTTTAAAAGCAGTCCTAATCTAGTCCTCACTAACTTCAAAATAATTTCTTGGGAGTTAGTTATTATTTTTGCGTCATCAATACCAAATTGAATCTAATTGGATGGGAATACACAGACATCTCACAAAATCACACTTGAATTCGTATCTCGCTACTCAGTCAAAATCTGTCACAATAAAAAAGCTATATGTTTTAGGCGTATTGGCAGACAGCCATTTAAAAGGTAGGCAATGGCATATAAAGAGCCTTTTTTCCATGCCCACTGTAGTTTCTCAGCGTGCTCTCTAGTAACATGTGTCTTGTCCAGGTAGCTTTTTCATTCGCAAGGCTACTTTTACTTTTATACTTTAAGTAAATGTCCAAGCCTGTACTTTGTTACTTTTACTTGAGTAAATAAGTTAAATCAGTACTTCTACTGTTACCAGAGTATTTTTTAACACAAGTATCTATACTTCTACTTGAGTACGGGAAGTGAGTACTTTTGCCATCTCTGCCTAGCCACATATATCCAGACCCATCAATACATTTATTACAATAATTAACAACCTCCCTAGAACTTTTAAAGAACCATAGAGAATTATTGAAATCTGTTATTGTGTCTATTTGTGTTACGCTAAAAAACAGAAAAAGACTCAAATGCAAGGCTCTAAGAAATGCAAACGGATTTATTAACTGAAAGGTAAGGGGAAGTGGGGAGGCAGACGCCAGGGACAGAGACGAAGAGACGGGGAGCTTGGGGAGTCTGGAGGTTGAGGATACTCTGTGAAAGCGTGGGAGAACAAGGAGCGTGGATCCGAGAAGAAGACACTGGAGCAGGGAGCGGAGACGGAGACAGAGACAGGCAGAAGCAGGGTGCCGTGGGAGGGGGACCGAGAGGAGAAGCCAGCTGACCGGAGACGGAAAATAGGAGAGGAGGTGATAACTGTGTGGGAGAAACAAAAAGAGGTATTTCAGTATTTACCATAGAACACTTCAGAGAACAAAGGCTTGTAGAGATTTCACCAATGCGACTAGAGCAACGATGAAGCAAAGATGGGTGGAAGAGCCGGGGTTGATATACTGTTGTTAAATGGAGATGGAAGGCAGGTGTAAGCGGCGGGAGCAGGTGATTGTGGGTGAGACTCAGGTATGCGTGGTCAGCTGGCTTCAGCAGGAGGGAGAGGGAGGAAAAAAGAAAACAGCAGGGAATAAAAGACAGTCCAACATGAAACTCAGATAGAAAAATAGTAAACAAAACAACTCATTGCAAGTCGGACCCCAACCATAACAATTTGCTTGAAATAAACTCCCCTGGCAGATTTACAAGTACTGTCGATTTTAATGACAAAATGAATAGGCACAGTTTGTGAGAGCTTTTATACTTTAACGCCTGATAGCTTTCTCAATGTGAATGCGGACATTAGCAATGCGCCTTGTGCAAGTGACCTGCTGTTAGGTTCAAAGACTTGAGTGGTAAAATACGGACGGACTCGGAGTTGCCTTTTGTGACTTTGCAAAGGGGAAAATTGCCGAAAAAGTATTCAGCCGTCTTTTTACGCCCTTTCATCCCCTGCATGGCCGTTTTATTAAGTGGGTGTGCACACTATTATGATTTACATAATAGATGTAGTATATAGTTGTTTAACATAAATGTGGGCTAAAATATCATCGTTTTACATGAAACTGGGTTAGTACATCATATTATCTGCTATACTATTGGTTAAAGATAAACTGGGTGTGCTAAACAAGTTTTAAGGTCAAAACAGTTCACTGAAGTTTTAATTAAGAAATAATAGCTCTTTCACACAGTCACAGCTGCAAATTAATCTAATCTTACCCTGCTGGTCAGACACAGGAGTGTCCGGCTCTCCTCGGTCTCAGTGTTCTTCTTAATTTTTCAAGGTTTCAAAATATTCACATGATAACTTTTAAACAATAATACTTGTACATCTTTCATACAATATAACTTTGTTCAGTCTCCACATTTCCCCCCTGTTTATCATTGAATATGTATGTTTCTTTGACTTTAACTTATCACCCTTTGTTCGCACAGTTTCGATGATAGTTTCATTTTTTGTAAACATTGCATTAATCTTGTACATCTTAAACAGCACTGTAATTAATTCTGGAGTGGTCTATACCTCCTCTATCTGTAAAGTGTCTCGAGATAACTCTTGTTATGAATTGATACTATAAATAAAATTGAATTGAATTGAACTGAATTATCTTCACTCAACAATGGGTCATAATTTCTGTTCAGCAACACTTGTATTTAAACAAAAGATTGTGTAACCATTTTTTTTTTTCATCATAGATTGCAAACATGGAATCACACGTCATGAACAAACAGAATAGTATGAGAATAAAAATTACAGGAACAGCAATCTTCAGCAATAAATGCCACCAGTTTCCTGCAAACAAGTCATTTAACCAGTGTTTAGGATCTGCACCGTGAGTACAATCTGCCACATACTTTTCCAGGTCAGTCAACTTATTCAAAGCATCATAAATGGTCCCTCCCGGAGCCATTTGGTCTGGAATGAAGGTGCAGCATGTGTCCCCTATGACCTTCCTGCAATGCAGTGAGTCCAAGACCATGCGGTTCTGCAACACCATTTCTCTGATGGATCTCTGCTCTTCTCCAACGGCCGTGGTGTGTAGATAACCCCATCAAGCATATAGCCTTTTGGAGTGTGGTGTTGTACGGCCACAGTCCTGGTGATGTAGAAGATACTGGCATGTGGATGCACACAAAACAGTTAGTCATGTGGTGTAAGTAGGCTGTCGTTTAAATGAGCCTCCACCACTCGTTGGTTGCAGGTGCATGTGGGTAGTTGAAGTGCGTCACATGTTCACCATCCGCTTCTCTCTATTGGCCAGGGCTGTCTCCTGAAGTAGCCCCCAAATGGAAAGGCCTAGGAGCAGGAGGCAAATCATCCCTCCACAACAGGCAGTCTCTTTGCAGTGAGTTCTCCTCTGCTGGTGTTCGTCTCGGGCCTTACTTCCGCTGGCTGTCATCATACTCCCCAACTCCTAATGTGAATAATGAGAGCCGTTGGTTTTTCTTCTGCGAGGTTTGAGACGATAGCGTACTAAAAACACTACCCCCTTTGTAGCCCCGTCTTCGTCTCTTATTCACGTGAGTTGAGGGGCTTAAACAGCTTGCAGTGACTCAGATGCACCCACGTGGACCTTTCTGCTATCTTCACAGCTGTTGGGGTTGAGCGCAAAATCTGGTATGGTCCCTCCCACCATGGGCTGGCCCAACACTTCCTCTTTATGAAGAACACCCAGTCGCCAGGTTGCACTTTTGGTTGTTTCCTGTGTGCAGGGGAAGAGAATAATGCGGCAGTAAATGTGCATTTGACACTGTTTTACTTTTTAACATCCTGACTATGTAGTCTACTAGAGTAGTTTACTGTGTTTCCAACTCTAAGTCACATGTGAACATAGGTAGATTAAATGCCCTCCCATGCATTTCGACCGGAGTTAACCCTTTCTCTGTTGGTGTTATCCTCATGTTCATTTAATTAGGTCTAAACATTCAGGCCAGGGGTTTCCTGTTTCATGCATATATTTTCTTAATCTAGCTTTCACTGTGCCATTTGTTCGCTCTGTGGGTGATAAGCACATAGGTTTTCACCGTGATGCCTAGATTTTGTGCTCCATCTTTCATTCTTTTCATCAGCCATTTTCGCTTTAAATAACTTGTCACACCGTGAGTTGATATGATAATTTTGCACACTGCTTTTGCAACTGTAATTGCGTCTGCATGTTGGGCTTGAACTATCTCAACCCATTTTGAAAATACATCAATTAATAATAGACAGCATTGGTATGGACCATTCCTTGTTTGCTCTATGAAATCCATTTGTAATATTTTAAACAGCTGGGTAGGTTGTGGAAATTATCCACGCTTTGGTCTGAAATACAAAGGATACAGGCTCTACAATTTTTTTTTTTATAGAAAATGAATTAAAACCATGGTCCACCATTCCCCCCTGTTGACACATGACACCGCTAATGAGTCAATATTGCTGCTGCGTTAAACATTGATTTAGGGAGTATGGGTTTCTTGTCTTTAGCGTACAGGCCTGTTTCTGTTTTGTAGGCCCCCTCTTTCAGCCAAAATTTTTTTGCTCACTTATAGGCGCATTTTCTTGTGTGTTTTTTTTGTATTTCCATGTAAATGAATTCTGCTTTTTCCTGTACTTTGTAGATGTCTGATTTGCCGTATTCACCTGTAGCGGCCTTTTTTTTGTTGCAATTTCATCAGCTAGTCTGTTTTCCTAGTGTCGCATCATCAGTACCTTTCTGGTGTGCAGCACATTTGCACACTGCAAGTTTAGCTGGCAGTTTTACTGCTTGTAACAACTGTTTCAGCAATTCTCCATGCGTTGTTGGTTTCCCTGCTGCAGTAATCATTCCTCTCCTTTCCCATTGAGCTGTGAAAAAGAAGAGTGCAGAAAACGCGTATTGGCTATTGGTAAAAATGGTCAACCACTGACCTTTCCCGTTTTCACATGCTCTTATTAATGCTACTAATTCAGCTGCTTGAGCAGAATACTGAGGTTTTAGTTGTTTGGCTTCAATTATCCTTGATGGTAATTCAACAACGGCGTAGCCTGATTTATTTTTTCCTCTTTCGTCTTTTGAACACGAACCGTCCACAAACCACGTTTTGCCTTTTGCTAAAGGCTTGTCAGTCAAATCAGGACGTGGTAACTGTAGTTTTTCTGTCTTTGTTATGCAACAGTGTGGCTCTCCGTCTTCTGGAGTTGGACTCAGAGTAGCTGGATTTAAAGTTGTGCATCTTTTTATGACCAAATGAGGCTGAGATAGCAATAGGGCAGTATATGACAACTGTCTTGCGGGTGTGAGAAAATTCATCTTTGATTGCAAAAGTAATACATCCACCGCATGTGCCACCAGCACACACAGCTTGTACACATAGAAAAATGAGTTTGCTACTGTATCAAGTTTTTTAGAATAGTATGGTATTGGCTTCATTCTTCCTCCATATATTTGAGTCAGAGCTGAGGTCAAAAATCCTTCCTTACAGTCTACTGTCTGTACAAATGTTGTTATTTGTTTTGTTTTTCATAATGTGGTAGTAATAAAACAATGGATGACAGCTCTTCTTTTAGCTGAGCAAAAGCTTTTTTTTTAAAAAATTTAATTTTAGCTGTGGCAGTTTTCATCAGGCCTACATCGGCAGGCCCTTTAGTCCATAAACATTAAAGGACCTCTGCTAGGTCCTGTACATCTCTCTTACTCAGACATATGGATGTAAATCATTGGTCACTTTTGTGTAGGTTGGGTGTGGTAAGCACTTCCCACCCCAGTTGATATCTGTACGTTTTACTGGAGGGGCTGTATGCCAACCCTGTGTCAACTGGCCCTTAGTTGTCTGCTCTTTGAGCTTTGAGTGCCACTTCCCCCAAGTGTTTCCATCCTATATCATGTGTTTTTGCTAGTGAAACGTGTGGCACTTGACTGGAAATAAAAATAAAAAATGAAATAAACTTAGTCTCAATTAAATAGTGCCAATTCATGTACTCTGGCTCATTCTTCTTGAGCAATTTTAAATATATATATATATATATATATATAGATACACATACATACATACATATATATATATATATATACATACATACATACATACATACATACACATACCCTTTTTAGTTTCTTTTCTCTTAAATCTAATAATTTTGGAATTGGTATCATCTAATTGTTTTATATTTTTCCATTACTTTTACCTAATTTCTTTCACTAGCTCTTTGACTCGTGTTTTTTTTTTTGTTTTTTTACCAATAAATTCATCTGTAATCTATATGGAACTGGTCCCAACCCAGTAATCAATGTATGGCTTTCGTCAGACATCCTCATATAATTGTGATCGTACTTATACATGCATTACTCCTCATATACTTTGCTAAGAAATTGTAGTAATACTCATGTTTTTAAAAGGTTCTGCGTTCAGAAATTTTAACACATTACTTCCTCATGTGTCTCAGTCTCTTAGACAAAATACACACTACTTCTCACCAAACACGCTGTTTGGCTACTCTTTACACTTCAACAACACGTAGCATTAATAATCCCACTAGATCAATTACATTTTTATCAGTCAGACCGTGAAAACAGCATAGCCTTAATGTAGATGTCACCAATGTGCAGATTCGATTTACAACAGGTTCTGCTCACCTTTATTTAGGGTCCCCAGGCTCCGTTGTTTCCTGTTCTGACTGTTCCCTTCCAATTTTGAGTGATTCCCCCATTTACAGATTTGATTCATGCATGTTTTTAATAGGCTTTCATTGTATTCCAAATAAAAAGGTGAAAAACAGAGAACATGTCAAAGATGTCTGTAGTTTCCCTTATCTGTCTCTGACTCTAGTTATTTTAAATCTTTATCTTCCTCTGAGGACAGGGAGTTTTGACGGTGTTTATTTTTATTTTTTTACTTTACAATTTCGCAATAAATGACCTGGTTTGCCGCAGTTCCAGCATTTTCTTTGCCGATAATTTTCTGGTCTCGACTGTCCCCCACGGCCCCCATCCCGTTTCCTATACGGCTCCCTGCGTCCTCCGGGGTGCAAATCAACATCTATGGTATAAAAAACCTAGCTGTTCCCTTTTCCATCCATACAGAAAACTTTATTCTACCCCTTTGTCTTTTTCCCCTTAGACTCAATGTGTTTATAGGCGTGCCATATCCCCTGGAAAGTTTGCGTGGGAGACTGAGTCGGTAAATCATGCTTCCTCACCCAGGCTGAACCTGCCGGCTGCAGTCCGGTCAGGGCAGCTTGTCTGAGTCGCTGCTGGTAAGCGCTTTGTTCGCCTTCGTCATACGGGATGCCTGAATGAGTTTGAAAAACTTTTTGCATTCTGACAACCTGCTTTGTCTCTTTCCCTGCCTTCCTCCTACATGCCTGTTCCAGCCACAGCCTTGCAAATTTAAGTTCCTCCACATCCTTAGTCTTCACTCGTCCTTGCTTTCCTTGCATTTGTTTTTCCAATTCTTTAACCAGCTTTTCCAACTGCTCAACATTAAATTTTCCTGTGAACTCATATCTCTTTTTCCATTTTTCTACATATTTTGAGCTTCCTTCACAATATTGCTCCATATGTTTAGCATCACCTTCATGTATTTCCCCCCTGGAGGATTTACCATTTCTATTCCCCATTATGTCAACTTAATGCCATTAATCCAGCGGTTCGAAACTCACACTGCTGCTACAGTTTCAAACTTAGTATTCAATTCTTAACTCTCATTCACACATTTGCATTTATACAGGTATTCTGTAGAGCTTCGCAACCCAGAGGTGGACGAGTCACTTTTACATTTACTGGAGCCAGTACATCTAGGAGTAGGTGTAAATCAATGTGAGTCTCTTTACTCAATCCATTTCGTAATTTATAAATACATTTTTTAATTTATTTTATTAATTGGATGAACTATAATTTACCTACAATTTTTGTTGTAGGCCTATTTGTCTGATTAATGCATGCGTAAAAAAAAAAAAAAAAAATCAATTCAGCTGTTACCCAGCAGTTACTCTGTACTTCATCAAGCACCTTCTCTCTCTTTTTTTTCTTACTCAAGTAATTTTTTAGAACAACTTTTAGTTTTCTTTAGTACAATTTTGTCCTACTCCACCCACCTCTGCCTGTGCTCTACCAGTGCTTTTACTTGCACTCCAGGCCTCTCAGTGGTTTGTCAACACCACCACAACTCTACCGTGCGGTGGACCCAATCATGGTCCCATCGGAGCACAGCATAACCGCACGTATAAAGAAAACTAACAAGCTAGTGGATCTACCTGTTGTGACCAGTCAAGCCTTGGGTCAGCGTCTCTTCTCCGGTGGATTCTTGTAACCGAAAAAAAACGTTGGGTATTGTGCTGTGTTGGCTTCTTGTCAACGAAGTAAAACAAGCACACAAAGAGATGGTTGGGGGGCTTTTTTAGGTTTAAGTTCTTAAGCCATGTTTGTTTTGATTCATCTTCTTGTGGGAGGCGATGAAAACTGTACCATCGTTGGCAGGGACACTCTGGCAGGGACTTTGGCTTGTATTCATAACACATATGTTTAAGCCACTGACTTATTTTGGACTGGTTGTTTGTACAACCCCAAACAGCAAATGCTGTCCTTAAGCTCCTTAACAACATCTCAAAAACTTATAATAGTAAGTTATAGTAATAATAGAAAACAATCCTAAAACACCAAAATATACTTAGCCTCTTTGCTAATTAGCACACACACAACTGTTGGAATGCTACTTCTGCCGTCTCACAGGAAGTTTCACCCACGTTCTTTTTTACATTAGCGCACTCCAGAAATAAGTGAATAGGCATAAGCCAGTCAACAGCCATCAGCCAGTTCTACCGAGTATCTGGCGGCTCCACTCCCGGCAGTACCTCCACTCTGCCTAGGCGAGACCCACACAGCAGCTTTGAAACTTTGACCTCCGTGTAGCTTTTGGATCAGAGCCAACAGAGCAAAGGAGCTCTACGTTGGGTGCGCTCTGGTATAGCAATGGCACCGAAACGCGGATTTCAGTGCCACTGAAATACCATGTGCAGCTCTATGATGCTCTAAAAGGCAACAGAAGCGTTGCTGCAAGTGACGCTAATTGACATTTACCTTCGCAGCAGGTATTGCTAACCTAACGTCAGCTAGAGCTGCTTAAACACAGTTAAATACTGAAAGCTAACTGTGTGACGTTAAAGTGTGTCAGTTTTTTACCTGAGATGAATACACATAGTGTTGATTTTATTGTGGCGCACTGCTATAGTAAAATTTATTCCGCCATGCTATCAGAAATAGGGCAGACGCACTAGACGCATTAGACACAATAGTTGCGGTTGCCTTTTAAATGATCATGCATCCCCCTATTGGCAGCCGCTCACATTGCAATTTAACAACAAGTAGAACTATTTAGAGCAGTGATCATCAACTGGCGGCCCGCGGGCCGAATGCGGCCCGCCAAGCCGTTCGATCCGGCCCGCGACTGGATTCCAAAATTGTGAGGATCAAAGAGAAAATATGTAGGCCTATTCTACACTATTAAAGCAACTAAAAGCAGCAACAACTGAGTCTCTTCTCAGTAATCACCACCATTTATGACTCTATTTAGGCTACACCCCAAAATCAAACTACTCTCTCTTGATCAGTTAAAGTTCGAGTAATAATGCCACTTGCGTGGGAGTAGGCAGATTTCAGTGCGGCGATTTTTCTCTGACGCGCCTCTGACTGCTCAGGATATGAAATCTTAAAATTTAAATGTTTAGTGTGGTGGTGACGGCGCAGATTGCATTCTTTTGCAACAGCAACAGTTTCGTTGCAAATTATTTATTTATATATATATATATATAATATTATATATATAAATCAGGCATACTGGTGAGGTATTCCGGAAGGTTGGCATGATAAATGCGTACTTTTCAGTCCAGTCATCATTGAAGGACCTGTTTTCAATATCAACTTTGCGTTTCATAGCCTTTGAGAGTGCCATTTTACCTCTGTTAAGAGACCCTTCACTTCCTCAGTGTTTGTTTTTCAAGTGCTCTATAAGTAAAATTGACTTAATTGAGTTGAGGCAAAATATCTATCACCCCTGGTGGTTGTCTGTGGTATAGGTGATAGGAACCTGACCTTCAGTTTTGTAGTGAAATGGAAAAAGTATTAACAATAAACATCACTCATAATGTATACCAAAATTTGATTTTTTATTTAATTTTTATTTAAGGGTCCGGCCCCCAAGGAGACTGTCTGGCAAAATTCTGGCCCTCTGACAAATATAGTTGATGACCCCTGATTTAGAGGTTAATGGGCCTGTCCAGTTTAACTTCACATACTGTTGTGTTGATGTAGGTTATTGTCAAAATTACTTCTGAGTGAAACTGGAGACTAGAAAAAGGCATTCAGGTAGTGTGTTGTTAGGATGGCTACAGTAAATCATAGGCTACTGTGAGGCTGTTATCTAAATTATTTTAAATGTAATGACTCAATACCTTAATGATTTTGACAATATGGATGAGGTTGTTATAATTGGATGGCCTGCAGCTTCAAGCACAATTTGTTTAGATACAAGCATTACATTTTGGAAGATAGATTGGATTCTGAACAGCAATGCCCGCGCTGCACACACACACACACACACAGCAGAGGCGTGTTACAACAGCACATACAGCTGGCAGTGAAAGATACTGCTACGCTCGTAACTGTAAGTAGGCTATAATAACAACTAAAAGTAAATTTGTATCAATACCCACTCACCTGTACAGGCATATACAGGTAGGAAGTGATCTGTCTGGCAGTCCGCTCTCCTCCATCGTGCTGTTTACACAAACACAACTCTACTCCATTCTAAATAGCGAATAATGACAAACAAGCTAAAAAAAAAAAAAGCTATTGCTTTGTAGTCTATCTTATCTTAGTTTGCTACAAATCTTGAAATTTGGACAAAGTTTATGAACTTAACTGTTGGCTAAACTAACCATCCTTTGCTGTAGCATTCATGAATATAAAACCAAAACAAACCACTTAATATGCATGTAAATGTTCATGTCTTCATTCTTTATGATGATGCTTGTTGTATTCTGGTCCTCATGAACCCTGACATTTGCTGTTCGGACAAACCTACCCCCACTGCTAAAAAAGTCCTAAAGTAAACACTAAACAGGCTATGCTGCGTGTCGGCTCCATGCTCCACCGTCTTTTAATCCTTGCTAGGTCCAGACTGGTTGCGGAACAGCTTTTCTAAAAACGGAACCACAAAACCTCTGACCTGACCTCTTGACATCAGGCCTGTCTCGATATATGATTCGCCGTGAGCATGGTGTATTTTATTTTGAAAATTAACCAGATGTTTTTTATTTTGTTTCTGTGCTCGACTTCCTGTCCCGCACAATCTGCCTTGAGCTAAATTTTACCATCAGGCAAAAAGCTCTGCGTATCTGCTCCGGAGGGTTGCAGTTCGCCGGAGCTGGGACGGAGTTGGAACGCAGCCGTTCCTTAGTCAGTGAAAATACACACATTGATTTTATTGGAAACTTATTGACTCCGCCGCCATTCCGGAGCGGATCTGCAGACATTCTGCAGTTGGTGGAAATCAGGGGTCAGACCTGTAGGAGAAACAGCACTTAACTTACCTTAATTGTATGTTCAATTACAGTTGGTAAGTAAGTGGTACATTCAGTGTTATTGTAAAATTCGCTTTTGTCATTTACTGGTGCTTCTTTTTGTCATAACTGCAATTGACAAGTAAAATAAGTTTAGTTATGTCATTGTTATTACATTCTTTATTTTAAAGTATTGATTCATACACTTTGAAGGCACCAACACCGTATAATAAGTTTAAGTTTTGAGGACCAGTATCAGAAAAAAAAAACAATGTCCAACCCTACTCTGGGTCCTCCACATGGTGACTATATGTTGTTGTTTGTCTGTTGTAACTCTTGCAGCAATGTTACTCAGGGTCCAAAACAAATTTCTCCTTACGGAGACAAATAAAGATACTTTGACTTTGACTAGACACCAGTCCTATAATGCAAATGAGGAAATCAGAGAATTGTTTCAGATGTTTCCCGACTCTGACATCTGCCGTTTTTTGTAATTCAAGATTTTTTTACTGCTGGAATCACGTGATCGACTGGACAGAGATGGCAGTTTAAGGTGTAGCTTCTGGCCCAAATTTGTCAAATAGTTGTTTTATATGGTTCCAACTTCAATATTTTACCACTTTGTGCTCGTTAGAGTTCTGTGAAGCAGAATGGCAAACAAGAACAAAGTTCAACGTGGCAATACGGACGCCATTGCAGAGGCATTGCCAGAGAAACAGAAAAACTACCTCAAACCACGATTTTCTCAGATTTTTGTTTCTGTTGATGAAAAATGTGTTTATTTTTAATATTGTATATTTTATTTAGTGATTCTATCAAAACAAAAGGAGTAGCCATTGTTTTCAACAGAATCTCCCACTCAAACTGTGGCAGGATTGTGATTTCCAAAACAGAATTTGGTGCTAAAAAATTTGTGTCAAGTTATGCACCTAAAGTTTTTGATGGCAATTTCTATAATACGCTCACCAATCAAATGCTGGAGTTTTTTTTTTTTTAAGATGATTATTTTTTATTTTTTTTCCTTTATTAGATAGAGATAGTGGACAAAAGTGAAAGGAGGGAGAGAGATGGGGATGACTCGCAGCAAAAGGCCACAAGTTGGAGTCGAACCCAGGCTACTGCAGAACTCAGCCAACATGGGGCGAGCAGACTAACTGAGTGAGCTATAGGCCACCTCAAAAGCTTATGTTAACGGACTGTTTATTTATTGTTGGTGCAGATTTCAGTGCTGTGTGGGACCCAAATATTGATTGATCAAATGCAGGGGCCACAAGGTACCAGGCTCAGGCTACAAACGCTTTGAAATCATGGGCCAGCAGCTTGGGCCTCATAGATATTTGTTATAAAGTTAATTCCACCTGTAAGGATTATTCCTTTTTCTCAGGTAGACATAAATCCTTTTCAAGGATAGTTTTTTTTTGCATCCCCTCAATTATTTCATTCAATTGATAAAGCGGTGTTACTTCTAATGGCATTATCTGACCATAAAAGGGTCCTTTGCGCCACAACAATTTAACGTGCGGTCAGATTATATTTCACTACTTCTCTGAAAAATTAATGCTACATTACTCAGTTTATTGCAGAGTCCCAGATATTTGCAGAAATTATTGTGGGCAATAAAACATTTTATAAGGAGCAATACCATACTTTTCTGCACGAGTGCGCTAAGCTACCTCACTGAAGCTGCAAAACCTTGAAGCTGAGTTCACTAGATTAGACTCTTTGTTACTAAATAATTTTACTGACCGTATAGCTTTAGAACAATCATTAGTCAAGAAAGAAATAAACAACATTCTGAAACAGAAGTCTGCATTTCTAATTTACAGAGCAAGACAGCGCCATTACTTTCAGGGTGCTAGACCTAGTCACCTTCTTGCAATGAGGATAAAATCCAGTTACTATTTTTTAGATATTCCAGCTATTAAATCATAAAATGGTAATATTAGAACTAACCCTGTCAAAATATATAAATCTTTTCTGACATTTTATTTTAATCTGAATGAATCTGAGGTTATTTTGGATAGATCCCACTGCGACAGCTGGTTAAATCAGCTTGACATGCCTCAATTATCAGCAGAAGAATCAGCTTGGACAAATTAGGTTCTATTGAAGAATTAAGACTTGCAGTACAGAATATGCAAAAAGGAAAAACACCAGGCTTTGATGGGATTCCCCCTGAATTTTATGCAATTTTTTTGAAACAGTTGGGCCCTTTCCTTCTTGACATGAATAACTTCTCTATTGAAAAGGGTAAATTCTCAAGGGACATTAACACAGCCTTGATTTCCTTACTCCTGAAAAAGGATAAGGATCCTACAGAGTGTTCTAGCTATTGGCCTCTGAGCCTGCATAACGCTCACATAAAAATCTTTGCAAAGCTCCTAGGTCCGTGTACGTTTTGATCGTTTGTTTTTTCGTTTGAACCACAAAACAAAATAACAAGAAAAACACAGTTTTTCGTTTGTTGTTTCAAACCAAAAACAAAGAGACGGTAAAAAGAGAGCCGTTCTTCCGTTTTCGTTTCTGAATTCAAAAACGAAAAACGAGTAAACCAATTTCAAATAACGGACCGTTTTTTGAAATTCTTATTTTCATTTCTCCGTTTGAAGATCATTACATTACATTAAAAGAAAGACAGGTGGGCCGGAAGTAATAGTAAATATAGCCTATAAAAATAAAAGCCAAGCTTTTACAACGGGTAAATTGTGCTGCACTTATACCAGAGTAATGTTAGAAGAAAAAAATGAATCAATAAATAGGCTGATATGAACCTGGACCCAAAGAAATATGTTAGCAACAGTTATTTAATATCGAGCCTATCCACGTGCACATCACCAGCCCCGTTTAATGAGTGCATTGTTTGGTTCAATACAGTTGGTAATATAGGGTAACCTGAGAACTTGTGTGTGCAGAGTTGGTACTGTTAGCGCTATATTAAATAATTAAATTCATATTTAATGTGGTATCCACCATACATGGACCATCAAGGGCAGTTCAAAACATTACAAAAACAGACGAGTAGCTGTCGGCACATGCCTGCTGTGTGCAAACTGCTGTCATATGGAGATGAAAGAAATTAAGTTTCATGTTCAGTAACTTTGGAAAGCTAAACATTTTCCATTATTGTCATTATAACTGCTTTCATAAATCACGTTTCTTAGCCCTGCTGCTTAAGTCATTGGCCTACTCACCAAAATGAGCGCTTTCTCCTCATAATGTTGGTCTGATTTCCATGTGTGCTATTACTGCGTCAACCGTTTTAGGAGTTGACTGTAACACAAATTTAAAAACATGTCTCACATATAGGCCTACAGTCCAGTAGGGGGGTGTGGCTCTAGTGTGTGTAATAGACAACAAGAGAGTGAACATAATCTAAACATTTTAATAAACAAGTTGATTAATTTATTATTTGCATAAAATACCAATAGCTTAACAGCAAAGGGACATTTCAACTAAACTTAACTATTCTGCAAGTGAACACAATAGAAGAAATTTGAACAAGTTAATAATTTATTATTTGCCAAAAATGACACCACAATGGTCAGCAACAGATGAACATAACTTGATTTAACAGGCCCCCCTAACAACAACCCTCTTAAAATAAAAACGACACACACTCCTGACCAAAGCTATCATACTCTCAAACTCTAATTCATCCTCAGCACTGCTCCACTGATTATAGTTTATTTCTGTTTACCATTTTTATAATTGCTTCTACAGTATATTAACGTATATTTTCTGCTATGAGAGAAGGGAGTTACAAACTCACTTTATACTTCAATCTATATAACCTGTTATATTGTGACAAAATAAATCTACCCACCTACCTTAAAGAAAAATAAAATGAATGTTTTGGAAAGGCCAAGTCAAAAGTTCTGACCTTAAAATGATTGAATTGTTGTGGAAGGATGAGGAAGCAAGCAGCTCATGTGAGGAACCCCAGATGGCCTACATTAGGACATTTCATGATGATGATAACTAGGTTGCAAATAAAATCAAAAACCAAATGAAATGAGCAACAATAAATACATCTGTATCAGTAATCTTAATTTAAACCAGTTCCCAAAGTCACAATACAGTCAGTCATTTAAATACTGCCATCAGCTGGTCGAAAGGGGAACAGTTTGATCCATTGCGGGGAAACCACATTAAATATGAATTTAATTATTTAATATAGCGCTAACAGTACCAACTCTGTACACACAAGTTCTCAGGTTACCCTATATTACCAACTGTATTGAACCAAAATGCGCTCATTAAACGGGGCTGGTGATGTGCACGTGGATAGGCTCGATATTAAATAACTGTAATAAACTACTGTTGCTAACATATTTCTTTGGGTCCAGGTTCATATCAGCCTATTTATTGATTAATTTTTTTCTTCTAACATTACTTTGGTATAAGTGCAGCACAATTTACCCGTTGTAAAAGATTGGCTTTTATTTTTATAGGCTATATTTACTATTACTTCCGGCCCACCTGTCTTTCTTTTAATATAGTGTAATGAAATGATCTTCAAACGGAGAAATGAAAATAAGAATTTCAAAAAACAAAAAACGGTCCGTTATTTGAAATTGGTTTACTCGTTTTTCGTTTTTTGACTTCAGAAATGAAAACGGAAGAACGGCTCTCTTTTTACCGTCTCTTTGTTTTTGGTTTGAAACGACAAACGAAAAACGGCGGTTTTCTCGTTATTTTGTTTTGTGGTTCAAACGAAAAAACAAACGATCAAAACGTACACGGACCCTCGTAGCCCATCGTTTGGAGTTTCATATGTCAAAATTAGTGAACCCTGACCAAACAGGATTCATAAAAATTCTTCACATTGTTGATGTGGCAGAGGACAGTAAGACCCCAATGTCACTTCTTTCTCTTGATGCAATGAAAGTCGAAGATGAAAAAAGGCTGTTCTTGAGGTTTGTTTTAGATGGATGTCAAGGATATATCCTGATCAAAAATAACTCCTAGATTTCTGACAGTAGTGCTGAAGACCAGGGCAATACCATCCAGCGTAGCTATATCTTTAGATAATGAGGTTTGGAGGAGGAGCACAATCATTTCAATTAGTTTTTCAGAATTTAACATCAGAAAATTGTAGGTCATCCATGATTTTAAATATTTAATGCATGCTTGAAGTTAAGCTAACTGACTGGTTTTGTCTGGTTTGATTGACAAGTATAATTGTCCGCATAACAGTGAAAGTTAATTTAGTGTTTCCTAATAATATTGCCTAAAGATAGCATATATACACCTATATACACCACCAACGCCCCACACCCCCTCATTGCCTCCTCCCCCCCACCCTCTTTTGTTCCAACATCTCCCTCCTCACTCCCTCAGCCCTCCTGCAGTCAGCCCACTCCCCCCACTACCACTACACCACATTTCTCCTCCCCCCACTGACACTTCAAGCTCCCCCCCTGCTTTGCATTTACACCTGGCCAGGTGAAGAGACAGCTGGAGAGGCTACACCAGCGCAAGGCTGCTGGCCCGGATGGCATCAGCCCTAGGGTCCTGAAGACCTGGACCAGTCGGCTGTCTGGTGTTCTCCAGTACCTCTTCAACCTGAGCCGACTCCATCTGGCCTTAAGGACTACCGCCCATTGGCTCTCACATCTCATGTGATGAAGGTGCTGGAGAGGCTGGTCTTGGCCTACCTGAGGCCGCAGGTGAGTTCTTCTCTGGACCCTCTACAGTTTGCCTACCAGCCTTGTCTGGGAGTGGACGACGCTGTCATCTATCTTCTGCAGCGAGCTCATTTGCACCTGGATGGTGGCACTGTGAGAATCACATTTTTTGATTTCTACAGTGCATTCAACACCATCCAGCCACTGCTACTTGGTGAGAAGCTGCGGGTGATGGGTGTCAGTGTGTCCATGGTCTCCTGGATCACTGACTACCTGACAGATAGACCACAGTTTGTCCGCCTGGACCATGTTCTGTCTGACGTGGTGGTGAGTGGTACGGGGGCCCCGCAGGGGACTGTGCTGTCTCCTTTTCTGTTCACCTTATACACCACAGACTTCCAGTACAACTCAGAGTCATGTCACCTACAGAAGTTTTCTGATGACTCTGCAGTTGTTGGGTGTATAAGGGATGGACAGGAGGGAGAGTACAGGGCACTGGTGGGTGACTTTGTGGAGTGGTCTGGTAAGAACTGCCTGCTGCTGAACGTAGATAAGACCAGAGAGATGGTGATCGACTTCAGGAGGAAGGGAACGGCTCCGCAGCCCCTTTGCATCCTGGGAGGTGACGTGGACATGGAGGATTACAGAGACCTATGTGTCAACATCGACAGCAGGCTCAACTGGAAGATCAACAGCAATGCTGTTTACAAGAAGGCTTCCTGAGGAAGCTGAGATCCTTCAACGTGTGCAGCAGGATGTTGGAGATCTTCTACCAGTCTGTTGTGGCCAGCGCTCTGTTCTCCTCCGCCATCTGCTGGGGCAGCAGCATCGGAGCCAGCGATAAAAACAGACTGAACAAACTGATCAGGAAGGCTGGCTCTGTGATCAGCTGCAAACAGGACACATTTGAAGCTGTGGTGGAGAGGAGGTCACTGAACAAACTGTTATCTATCATGGATAACCCTGACCACCCTCTCCACCCCACACTGGTCCACCAGAGGAGCAGCTTCTCTAAGAGGCTCCGACAGCTTCGATGCCGCACGGACCGCTACAGAAAATCATTCATTCCACAAGCAATAACACTTTTTAACATGTCATCTCTGGGTGGTAGATGAGACTTTTGGACACCACACTACTGCACTAATGCAACCTGGACATTTGGTTTATTTACATTTACATTTTAGCATATTATTTAAGCATTTGCACATTTTTGTTCCCCAATCCTGTACATATTCAAATATTTGTTATTTTTACTTTATTCGTATTATTGTTTCATGTATATTGTATTTATGTATATTTTTCCTAGTATTTCATTTATATTTATATTTTGTGCTTTGTGACTGATTTTTACTGCTGTAACACAGGAATTTCCCATTTTTCTTGGGATCAATAAACGTCTATCTATCTATCTATCTATCTATCTATCTATCTATCTATCTATCTATCTATCTATCTATCTATCTATCTGTCTGTCTGTCTGTCTGTCTGTCTATCTGTATTAGAATTGGTCCAAGCATTGAGCCTTGTGGAACACCATAGCTAACTTTGGCGTACTCGGAGGATTTATCATTAACATTAACAAATTGAGATCGAACAGAGAAATAGGACTTAAACCAGCTCAGAGTGATTCCTTTAATGCCAACTAAATGTTCCAGTCTCTGTAACAGGATGGTATGCTCAATTGTGTCAAATGCAGCCCTGAGATCTAATAAGACAAGTACGGAGAAAAGTCCTTTGTCCGCAGCAGTTAGAAAGTCGTAATTTTCACCAGTGCCGTCTCTGTGCTTTGATGCATTCTAAATCCTGACTGAAAGTCCTGAAATAAACTATTGCTATTTAGAAAATCACATAACTGATTAGCAACTACCTCCTCAAGGATCTTGGAGAGAAAGGGAAGATTAGATATAGGTGTATAGTTGGCTAAGACTTCAGGCACGTTACGTTACTGCGTTACGTAACCTGTTATTTGAGACATATTGATCATATCTAGTAATGAAGTGGTAAACACAGATAATGCTCCTTAGGTAACCTCGTTGGAATGGGGTCTAAGAGACAGGTAGATGGCTTATCTGAAGAGACATTTAACAGTAATTGTTGAAGGTCTATAGGATAAAAAAGGATGGTAAAAAAGGATGAGTGTGCATGCGCCAACGTGCATGCAGCCTGTTGCAGTTGCTCCGTCTTTTGTCTTCTTACTTTTACTTTTTAACAGTCTTTAAGTTTCTGTAATAACCTGATAACATCAGTTATTTTGTATTTGTTTCTCATTTTAAATATGTGAGTTATTAATAAGATGCAAAACTTTTATTTGGTTTATGTCAAAGTGCCTAACATTTATTGAGACAAATAAGTATTATTATTCTGTTCAGACAGTTATTTGTAGTTAATAATATGTGAATGACGTTTCAAGGTTTGATTAATACAGAGGGAAAAAAAAAACTACGTAATTGTTTACTTTAGAGATGACCTGTGAGGGTTTGATTTCCGGTTGGCCGGGGGGGAATCAGAAGAAGAAGAATGAACGACACGAGGGGTAAAAAGAGAAAAACGTCAAGCAGAGAGTGGGAGTCCAACCATATAGCCTAGCTTGTCAATGTGTATTTTAAATACATGGGACTGTGAACTGTTTTCCTGATTAAGCTGCGCGCGTTAGTCGGCATTGTTACTACCGGTCAAGTGTGGTTTTGTTGGACTTAAGATGTTAGCTAGCGTAGCTATAAAAACAGGCTAGCCGCTAGCTTAGTGGAAAAAAGAGAACCCGCCAGCGTTGGAGAGTTGACGGCCACATTATTCGTCTGCATACACGGACCGGAGCTGAGGCTGCAGCATTCTTCGTCTGCATACACAGACCGGAGCGGAGGCTGGCTGGAAGAGGTTTCGGAGGTCGACGCGGAGGTGTTGCTACAAAGGGTTTGCTGTGAGTCAAAGGGCAGCCTGCTGCTCATCGCTTCCGTGCGGACTGAAATGGGTCTGAGAAGAGGACGCGGTAGGAACTGTTCTCATTCTACACACAACATTGGAGGTAGGACTATTGTTGGCCTCGCTTTTCTTTTCTTCTCTTCATGAGCTCCAACTTTCAGCGCGCCAACGAAACTTAATGCAAGCTTGCTAAAGAACAAACTAAACCAAAGAGTGCACTCAGGTTGAAATTATTAAGGACCAAACGGTCTGGGTCTTTCTGTTTATTATTTTATTTTTTATATTGGGGATGTCTCTGTACTAATTTGAACTAAATCTGCATTCAGTGAATACAAAATCAAAACAAGATACTGTGTTGTTGTTTCTCAATTTCCAGTAAAATTGAATGGGTTAATATGGAGTATTAATTGACCATATTTGAGGTTATTAAACCAGGGTTGTTCTCCTGGCCTCTCATTAATTGCTAAAGTTATAGCGAGAGTCATATCTTACCCTAGACAGATTTATTATACACTGAGATGTCTCTTTCACCATTCTTACCAAGCAGGTAGTACACAAGTGTAACATTGTGATAGCTGCATAAAGTGTTACTCATATTTCGTGCCTTTGGTGAGAGGGTTACATTTCTATTTAACAGACTTTTTTGTTTCTTACGTGTGTAATTCTTAGACTCTAAGTCACTAACTTTACTACACTCTCTCAAATCATGCGAGTTGAGAGAGTTTTGGATAGTCACGGCACCGTTGCGCAGCAACTTCATGACCGCTTTGTTTACACCCGGGACCAGCTGATTGCGCTGAAGCCAAACAAGGCGCGGTCTTGGGCGCCCCGGCCCACAGACATCCCCACGGAAATCTGGAGGAGGACACGTCGAGGATGCAGAGGTGGAATGAAACGGCGAGGGAAGAGAGAGGGGTCCAGGCAACGGAGACTTAGGAGAAGGAGATGTAAGCCGTGTCTCCCCTCTCTCATCATGGGCAATGTAAGGTCACTGGCTAATAAGATGGACGAGCTAACAGCGTTAGTCCGGAGTCAGTGGGAGTATAGGGAGTGTAGTCTAATGTGCTTCATGGAGACTTGGCTACACTCGGATATTCCTGACCACGTCTCCATCAACGGCTTTCAGACTGTTCGGGCTGACAGGGACTGCACCGAGAGCGGTAAGCGTAAAGGCGGGGGGCTTGCCGTTCTAGTTAACAACAGATGGTGTAATCCCGGTCACATTACGGTTAAACAGCGTATCTGTAGCCCGGACATTAAACTGCTTGCTGTGGGACTCCGGCCAGATTATCTGCCACGGGAAATCTCACATGCCATCGCCGTTGCTGTTTACATCCCGCCCTCTGCCAACCCGACGTTGACGTGTAACGTCACCCACACTGCCATTGCTGAACTCCAGACTCAACACCCGAGTGCCCTCATAGTGATCTTGGGTGACTTCAACCATGTCACCATGACCAAAACACTAACAAACTTCACCCAGTATCTGAGCTGCCATACCAGAGAGGAGAGGACCCTGGACCTGCTGTATGCTAATGTCAGGGACGCATACAGCTCTTCCCCCATCCCCCCACTGGGCAGATCCGACCACAACCTGGTTCACATCAACCCCTGCTATGTACCTCTGGTAAAAAGGCATCCTGTGACCTCAAGGACAGTGAGGAGATGGTCGGGGGAGGCCTATGAGGCACTTCAGGGATGTTTTGAGGTGACAGACTGGGATGCACTCTGTGAGCCACATGGAGAGGACATAGATGGGCTGACTGAGTGTATCTCAGATTACATAAACTTCTGTGTGGACTGCATTGTCCCAGCAAGGACTGTTCAGTGTTACCCAAACAACAAACCATGGGTAACAAAGGACATCAAGAACATCCTGAATACTAAGAGGAGGGCTTTCAGAGCTGGGAATAGGGAGGAGGTGAGGGCCATTCAGGGGGACCTGAAGGTGAAGATCAGGGAGGCTAAGGAGAAGTACAGGAGGAAGCTGGAGCGTAAACTCCAGCAGAACAGCATGAGGTAGGTCTGGAGCGGTATGAGAACCATCACTGGCTTCAGACTGAATGGCAGCAGAGGAGTTGAAGGCAGCTTGGACAGGGCCAATGAACTCAATCTGTTCTTTAACAGATTTGATGCTCCGGCTCCTGCCCATCCCCCCATTGACACAACTGCTGTCTCACCTCCAACCCCACTACTTCCCCCTCCCCCCCTCACTGTCCCTTGCCCTCCTCCTGGGAGATCCCTACTCCCCCCTCTTCTAGCACACAGGTTAACACCTCTCTCCAGCCTGACTCCCCCTCCCCCTACCCCACCTGTAACCTCTGTGTGCCTCACTGCTGACCAGGTGAGAAGACAGCTGACCAGACTCCACTCTAATAAGGCTGCAGGCCCTGATGGTATCCATCCAGGGGTGCTCAAAGCCTATGCCTCCCAGCTATGTGGAGTCTTTCACCATGTCTTCAACCTGAGCCTTAGTCTCCAAAGGGTCCCCATGCTGTGGAAGACATCTTGCCTCGTTCCTGTGCCAAAGACGCCACGTCCCAGTGACTCCAAGGACTACAGACCCGTGGCACTGACCTCCCACATTATGAAGACCCTGGAGAGACTGGTTCTGGAACAGCTGCGGCCCATGGTCAGACCTCTCCTGGACCCCCTCCAGTTCGCCTACCAGCCCCGGTTGGGAGTTGAGGACGCCATTATCTTCCTGCTCAACCGCATCTACGCCCACCTGGACAGGCCGGCGAGCACGGTGAGGGTCATGTTTTTTGACTTCTCCAGTGCTTTCAACACCATCCGGCCGGCCCTGCTGGGTGAGAAGCTGACAGCGATGCAGGTGGATCCCCCCCTCGTGTCCTGGATTGTTGACTACCTGATTGGCAGACCACAGTATGTGCGCCTGCAACACTGTGTGTCAGACAGAGTGGTCAGCAACACCGGGGCCCCGCAGAGGACTGTCCTTTCTCCCTTCCTCTTCACCATCTACACCACAGACTTCAACTACCACACAGAGTCCTGCCATCTTCAGAAATTTTCTGATGACTCTGCTGTGGTTGGATGTATCAGCGAGGGGGACGAGGCTGAGTACAGAGCTGTGGTGGGGGACTTTGTCACATGGAGTGAGCTGAACCATCTACAGCTCAACGTGACAAAGACCAAGGAGCTGGTGGTGGATCTAAGGAGAGCCAAGGCAGCAGTGAGCCCTGTTTCCATCCAGGGGGTCAGTGTGGACATTGTGGAGGACTACAAATACCTGGGAGTGCACTTAGACAATAAACTGGACTGGGCCAAGAACACTCAAGCCCTCTACAGGAAGGGCCAAAGCCGTCTCTACTTTCTGAGGAGGCTGAGGTCCTTCAACATCTGCAGGAAGATGCTGAGGATGTTTTATGAGTCTGTGGTGGCCAGTGCTATCCTCTTTGCTGTTGCATGCTGGGGCAGCAGGCTGAGGGTAGCAGATGCCAACAGACTCAATAAACTGATTCGCAAGGCCAGTGACGTCGTGGGGGTCGATCTGGACTCTCTGTCGGGTGTATCAGATAGGAGGATGCTGTCCAAACTACATGCCATCTTGGACAATGTCTCACACCCACTCCATGGCTTGCTGCTCAATCACAGGAGCACTTTCAGTGATAGACTCATTCTCCCAAAATGCACCACAGAGCACCACAGGAAGTCATTCCTGCCTGTGGCCATCAAACTTTATAACTCCTCCCTCTAAGTGTCTGACACACAGACACTTAGAGAGGTTGAAACTGGACAATATTATCTGTTTTGTGCAATAACACTGGCTTGTAATGTGTGCAATGCTCAACTGCTACTATTATTAATATTATTATTACTTTTCACCATTGCAACACCTTAATTATGTTATTTATGTAAATACTGTATCATAATATACCTTTAACTATGTAAATATTCAGACTCCTTATATTTCTTTATTTCTTTATTTATATTTCTTATATTTCTAATATCTGAGCAACTGTAACACAGAGTTTCCCTTCGGGGATCAATAAAGTATTTCTGATTCTGATTCTGATAAAAGCAGTCCAAGTATGTGTCAGGTCTTGTCGTCCTTTCTAGCGGTCCTGCGTTTAAAGGTGAATCGTTAGAAGTTGAGGGCAAAGGTGATGAATTTAATCTCTAATTGTTTTGTATTTTGTCATTAAAGAAGCTCATGAAGTCGGTCCTACTCAGATCTATCGCAATAGATAGCTCAATAAAGCAGTGACTATATCTGTCAGCCTGACGACAGCGCTAAAAAGAAACCTTGGGTTGTTCTTATTCTCTTCTTTTAGTGAAGAGTAATGGTCTGATCTGATAACAATACATTACTGTGGTTTTCACAGGCATTTTTCCAGTGTACTGTATAAAATGGTATTCCTGCCTTATTTCTCAAACCTGGATTGGTTTCTGTAGTCCAATATGTGCTGGCCCCTGATCTCTTCACACTGTACACCTCGGACTTCTGTTACAACTCAGAGCTGTGTCACATACAGAAGTACGCAGATGACACAGCCATCGTTGGGTGTATCAGGGGTGACAGGGAGGAGGAGTATCGGAGTCCGGTGGGGGACTTTGCTCTCTGGTGTTGCACTAACTGCCTACAGCTCAACACCTCTAAGACAAAGGAGCTGGTCGTTGACTTTGGGAGGTCCAGACCAAGACCACAACCGGTTCTGCTAGAGGGAGTTGAGGTGGAGGGAGTTGAATCATACAAATACCTCAGGCTGTGGCTGGACAGCAAACTGGACTGGACAACACACAGCAGCCACCTATACAGGAAGACACAGAGCCGGCTGTACTTCCTGAGGAGACTACGCTCCTTTAACATCTGCAACAAACTGCTGTGGATGTTTTACCAGTCTGTGGTCACCAGTGTCCTCTTCTACACTCTGGTGTGCTGGGGGGGCAGCATATCAAAGAAGGATACCCACAGGCTGGATAAACTGTTCAGGCGGGCCGGCTCTGTGGTCGGCATGAAGTTGGATTCACTGGTGAAGGTGGCAGAGAGGAGGACATTGGACAAACTGCTGGACATTACTGAAAATGCCAGCCACCCCCTGTACACCGTCATCAGCACCCAGAGGAGCCGGTTCAGTGGAAGGCTGCTCCTTCCCAAGTGCCGGACCAACAGACTCAAAGACTCCTTTGTCCCTCATGCCATCAGACTGTACAACTCCTCACTAGGGGGGAGGAGGAAATAGGGCAGAGAGGACCATACACACACACACACACACACACACACACACACACACACACACCTGGACTAAATTCACACCTGGTCACTTTATCCCTTTAACACTGGACTCAACACTGACACTTTAACAATAATTTATGGTCTTTTCTTTGTTTATTTGACAAATGTTCTCATTGTTGTTATTATTATTATTATTGTTATTTTGTTGTCTTTATACTGTCTTTTTTATTTATATTTTCTTGCTAAAACTGCTGCTGGAACTTTCAATTTCCTCGTGGGAGTCATCCCAAAAGGATTAATAAAGAGAAGTCTAAGTCTAAGACTAAGTCTAATATGTCAGTAATAGTTAACATTATTAACAACTTCAAAACAGTAGCAGTAAAATCTTTCTCCTCCAATCTCAGTAGACGCTGAAGAGTGGAGGTAATAGACGACAGCATTGGGATGGGGGGTCTGGCGGCACCTGAAGAGGTTTATTGTTGTGGATATAGACTAAATAACAGCCAAACAAATGACACAAATTCAATGGTCAATCTAGTGACAATCAATCTAATTTTTGCGGTGAGGGTAGGACTGAACAAATAAGCTGGGGAAAGGGGTGTGAGTGGGATGAAGTTGGTAATTCTAGCAAGATGCTGAATCCAAAATACAGTAAGACAGAATCTAACAATAGTGAGACCAGAATTTTTCTTATGTGCCTCTGTCTTTACTTCTCCTTCCAGCATTCGGTGGAAGCTGTGAATGCCGGAGTGAATCCCGTCGGTGATACCTCCTACAACTCCAGCCACTGGGATTTGGGTAGTGCCTTCTTCTTTGCTGGGACTGTAATCACAACCATAGGTACATTGATTATGGAATGACTCAATTGCTAACATTGAACAGGTCCATGGAATTTTATATAGGGGATGCACTGTTTATGCCAAGACCCAACAATTCCAAAAATTCCCCCACGAGCAAGCATTTAGTGCAACAGTGGCGAGGAAAAACTTCCTTATAGGCAGAAACCTCAGACAGACCCAGGCTCGGTGGGTGGACATCTGCCAGTGCCAGTTGGGGGTGTGATGAACAGTGGAAATAATAGTAACAATAAAGATAATGGAACTATGATTAGAAATAATAGTGCTATCAGTTCAGGGCGTAGCAGGGCACCGAGCAGGACCACGGCAGCAGCTGCAACCATGATTAAGGTGCCACCCTGATCCAAGGAAAACTGCAAGTTGAGAAAACATAAGGACTTAATAACGAGCATTACTGGGACATGACTGCACACAGATGGATAGAGAGAGGAGAGAGTAACTTAGTGTGTCAATGGAAGTCCCCCAGCAGTCTAGACCTATAACAAGGCAAACCTGAGCCAGCTCTATTAGGGCAAGCTAAGAGCAGCTAATATCGTTAGGGAGGGCAACAAGTTAGCAGGCTGACAAGTTGTCACATTATCTTTGTGCAAAGCCCAGTGCTACTGTTCATCATACCACCAAGTGCCTTAAACCTGCATTCTATCTAATTTGCCGCAGGGGGCGACTACACTGATTGCAAAAAGAAGTAAGTTTCTATAAATGTCTCTGTCTTCTTGACCCTACATCTCACTTGAATCATCACTTCAGTAAATAATTTTATAATGAGTTTATGTTGTAGTTTGAGTCATATAAAATACAGCCTGAATGGGTCCGAGCTGCGTGGAAGCCAGTGGGAGCCCAGTTCCAAGGAAATAGTGTCTGAGCTCCAATGAAAACAGCAATCATACATCTTGGGTGTCATTAATCTAATACATTGTCAACAACCATTATTTCAATCACATCAGTGCATTTTTTCTTATATTTAGTATTATTTATGTTGACAAGATTAAATAGGCCAGCACACCTTGGACTCTCCCCCCCTTTCTTAAAGTAGTACGTTCCGCCCTCCTCTTAGAGTGGTATGTTCCGTCTGCCCTTATTACAGTGAATTTTGAGAGTTCATAAGTCAGTGCAATTACGAAAGTTAACTTTTAAGGTCAGCAACACCTGTACCTTCTTTGGAAGATAAGATGGGTGCAGGTTAACAAGTCAATACGCCAGTCATTTTAAAACTGCATCATTCAATCCATGCTCACCTTCAGCATACTAGCATGGGTTGGTTCCCTGAATGAGATAAACAAATGTCCACTCTACAGGATTATAAAGATGTGTGGGAAGTAGGGGTGATCCGAGTATCCGGCTGAAACGAGTATCCGGTACGGATAAAGCACTTTTGCCGAGTACAAGTATTATCCGAGTAATATGAGTTATTATCCGTGCTCGGATTGAATAAAACTCCTCAACTGGTCGCGCAGCGTTCTGTGATAATCACAGCGCACCCCCCCGCCTACAAACCCGCTCGGATCAATCACACACACACAGAACATGGAGAAATGCGCTCCCTCTCTCCCTCTCTCTCTCTCTTTCTCTCTCTCGCTCGCTCTCGCGCTCCCGCTCCGTCAGGCAGGCAGTTGGGTCTGCGGATCTGTTCCGTTAACGTTTAGGGTTTCTTCAGCTTTAGGTTTGTTTTTAACATCGGTTTGTAGTACTTACATAGTAACCAGTAGATTTCTGGGCTCGTGGGGTTACAGACGTGCTGCTTGGTTTAAATGCAACTCCCGTTGCGTCTCTGCCATCAGAGATTTTTTTTTTTTTTACTGTCAGCTGCCCCCCGCCCCCTCTCTCTCTGTGTCTCTTTCTTACTCACACACACACACACACACACACACACACACACACACACACATATATACCTGGTGTGGAAATAAAAAAATAAAAAAGAACCAAAAACAAAAAAAATCACACTGATCATACAAAAATAAAAAGTTAAAAAAGAAAGTTATATTGAGTATGAAAACTCTTGTTCATTACATTTTACTTCATAATTGCAACCCATGTGTTGTATTCATTGTTGCAAAACGTTCTGTATATAGTTTGTTTGTTACCATGACAACACCATTGATCTGAAGCTTGATGCTGTCATGTAAATAGTTTTCAAATCAGCAATACAAATAAATATATTTTTGATCAACTCATATCAATTGCATGCTTAAATAACATACCGGTTAAAGCCCCGCACATTTCAAGAGAACCCGACCCACTTCCGGGTTAAATCTGTCCACTTCCGGTTTAGGCCCCGCCCAGCCCGAGTACGGATCCGGATACAGATAATTCATGTGGTAAACAGATACAGATACAGATACAGATAATGCTGTACTCGCTCATCCCTAGTGGGAAGATCATAGGACAACCCCAGACCACTCTCACAACCATATTTCTCACAACTCATCATATTGGACGGTTACCTTCAGGGAGCTGGAGCTGTTGGTCATGCTAATTAGGCCCAGTTAAAGGCCTCATGAAGTGAAAAAATGCATTCCCAGTGTTAACGCTGAGTCCCTGTGATAAAGGTTATTTTATCTCTTGTTATATGCCAAATATGTGTAAAATAAATACAAAAATAAACAATTTTTAGTATTTTATCAGTCATCTGGCACCATTAATTATCTCGGTATTTTTCATATAGAGCAGGTCGACATACTCTTCACTAGTATTATTTCCTGTTCTCATAATATTCACTCAATGAGCAATCCTACTGTCCACTCTGGAGTAGGGGTGGACAAAAAAATAAGATCTCGATATTCTTGGCAATTTTGACAATAACGATAATTAGACAATATCCTTTAAAAATGCGTTTTTAAAAGTTTGAGTCACATGCCAAATTGGAAGTGCCTACTGTTGATCAGGAAACAGCGGTTAACCTGGGTAGACCTATTACTTTGTCAGAACTTAATGCGGCTATGCGATCTCTTCAGGGAGGAAAATGCCCAGGCCCTGATGGGTACCCCTCTGAGTTCTATAAAGCGTTTTGGGATAAACTTGCACCACTCTTATTAGAAATGTATAATGATGCTTTTGCTATTGGGGTCCTGCCCGAGACTCTTAATCAGGCCACCATCTCCTTTCTTTTGAAAAAAGCCAAAGACCCTCTTTGTTGTTCATCCTATCGTCCGATAAGCCTTTTAAATGCCGACTTTAAACTGTTATCAAAAGTTTTAGCTATGCGTCTCGAGTGTGTTCTGCCTACAGTAGTTCACTCAGACCAGACCGGGTTTGTTCAAAATAGACATTCTTTTTCTAATATTAGGAGGCTTTTTAATGTTATTTACAATGACTCATCCCATAACAATCCCGAAGCCTTGATCTCTCTCGATGCTGAAAAGGCTTTTGACCGAGTTGAGTGGTCTTACCTCTTTTATATTATCAAAAAGTTTGGTTTTGGTGTAGCTTTTTTGACTTGGATTAAGTTACTCTATTCTAACCCACAGGTCTCGGTTAGGACTAATAACACTCGGTCGGAGTATTTCCTCCTCCATCGCTCTACAAGACAGGGATGCCCATTGAGTCCCCTTTTATTTGCCCTGGCTATTGAGCCGCTTGCCTCCATGCTTCGTTCGAGTCCAACTATTGTGGGCATACGACGTTATAGTTTGGAAGTCAAGGTCTCTCTTTACGCTGATGACTTACTTTTATACGTTTCAGATCTGCACAACTCTATTCCTGCTGCTTTGCACCTGCTTTCAGACTTTGGCCGGTTATCTGGGTATAAGCTGAATCTGGGTAAAAGTGAATTGTTTCCTATTAACTCAGCGGCTAGGGCTCTTCCGCTGCATGGCTTTCCTTTCAGAGTAGCCAATGACAGTTTCACATATCTTGGAGTTCGAGTTACGCATAGGTATGAGGACTTATTTAATGCTAACTTTTCTCCCTTGCTGTTGAAAGTTAAAGAAGACTTTGAGCGCTGGTCCTTGCTTAAGTTGTCTCTGGTAGCTCAAATTAACTGTGTCAAAATGAATGTTCTCCCCCGTTTTTTGTATCTTTTTCAAAGTGTCCCGATTTTTTTAACCAATTCCTTTTTTGGTCGGGTAGATTCTCTTGTTTCAGATTTTCTCTGGGAGGGGAGGGTCCCTAGATTGTCTAGACAATATTTACAGAGACCTAAGCCGCTTGGGGGGATGGCCTTACCGAACTTCAGGTACTACTATTGGGCTTCCAATATTGGGGTTTTGACAGCCTGGCTTCGGTGTGGCCCATCCTCTCCTGAGTGGCTTGTAATGGAGACGAATTCAGCAAAACCTGTGTCTCTCACAGCTTTATTGTATTCACCAATTAAATCTTCGACTGTTGCTTACACAAAGAATAGCGTAGTTAAAACCTCTCTTAAGATTTGGACTCAATTTCGGCGTTATTTTGGTCTACAACTCCTCTCTCCATATGCTCCTATCGCAAACAATCATGTTTTTTCTCCCTCTCTCACAGACAAAACTTTTGTGATTTGGTCAAACCTTGGCATTCGGACCTTTAGGGATTTATTTATTGATGGTGTCTTTGCTACCTTTCAACAACTCTCTGCCAAATTTACTCTTCCATCTCGAGATTTTTTCAGATTTTTACAGGTGCATAGCTTTGTTCATAGTAATTTTCCCACTTTTCCTAGACTGCCTGAGGACTCTGACCTTGACTCCTTGCTTTTGCCCATTCCTAGGCTGAAAGGATCTATTTTGATTCTTTATACCCGCATAGCTTCGATCCGCGCTGAGTCTTTAGGCTCAATCAAGGCCCTCTGGGAGGAGGATATAGGAGAGGCTATCCCTGACGAGCTTTGGTCACGTATCTTAATACGGGTGCATAAGTCTTCTATATGTGCTAGACACTGTCTTATTCAATGCAAGCTTGTTCACCGCGTTTATTATACCAAAGCTCGTCTGTCTAAATTTTATAGCACGGTTTCCCCAGTCTGTGATAGGTGCCAACAGTCTCCTGCAAACCTTATACACATGTTTTGGCTGTGCCCCCAGCTGAAGAGTTTTTGGACAGAGGTATTTGTCGTTATATCACATGTGGTTGGCAGAAAAATTGATCCGAACCCCCAGAGTGTCTTGTTTGGGGTGTTTTCGGGGCCATCTCCTTTGTCCTCTTCCCAAGAAAATTCCTTGTCCTTTATGACCATTATTGCAAGGAGGATAATTCTTCTTAAATGGAAATCACCAACACCTCCTTCTTTCATACTTTGGTTGAGGGATATTGTTTATTTTCTTAAACTTGAAAAAATTAGGATGTCACTACGGGGTTCCTCTGACAAATTTGCAGAAATCTGGCAGCCATTACTACGATTGGTTGGTCAAGTTAATTTCCATTCTGTCCCAGTCTAGTCCTTCGTGTATGTATTTGTCTGCTCATCCTGTGTCCTTTTTCTCGGATCTTCCTTTTCTTATGGTTCCATATTTGCTTTCCTGGGCACAAACTGCACTTTTTTTTTTTTTAGGTGTAGCAGAATGCATCTTAATTTTTATTTATTTCAAAACTTTTTTTTTTGTGTATGTGTGTCCTTTTTCTTAGGACTTTTCCTTATTACATGGGAGGGATTGGAGGTCGTTTTGTTGTTTTTTGTTTTGTTTTTATAACTCAAGGGAATTGCATGGTTTGTTTTATATGTATCTCATTGTAAATGTATGGCTATGCAATTCTTGTTAAAAACCAAATAAACAAAGTTTGAAAAAAAAAAAAAAGTTTGAGTCACATAATCACTGATGATAATAATGTGCACAATGTTGTATGAAAACAATTCTTATTGATTTTCTTTCAAATGTAAGTATTCAAGTAAAAAAAAAAAAATTCAACGACATGCAAAATACTAATTGAATTAAAGCTGCAAGCAATGTTGGACTGGCCCTCGCACGTCAAGGTTAGTGGCTTGGGACTGTGCATTTGCGAATTCAAGACACTGCAAATTGACACCGATGAAAAGGAAACTCTACTGAGTTCAATGTCATACAGTTCATTAGCTGTGAAAGGGTGTGTGGCCAAAGCATAGGGGTCGTGGGAAACAATCACCAATCAAAAAGAAATTCTCTGCTGAATTCGATGATAAATGATAATGGTATGATGAATGATGAATTCAATTTTAAATGAAATTGAATTAAAAAAACTGAAAAATAATACCTCACATAAGACTCTACCTTAAACCGTTCAAATGTTATGAAAGGGGCGTGACCTGAGTAAGTGGGCGTGGTTGATGTATAGGGGCGGCTCAGTATCACATGTAGACCACACATTTTAAGTTTCATGTAAATAATGATGATGTTTGTCTAGGGGTGATCCGAGTATCTGGCTGAAACGAGTATCCGGTACGGATAAAGCACTTTTGCCGAGTACAAGTATTATACGAGTAATATGAGTCAATATCCGTGCTCGGATTGAATAAAACTCCTTAACTGGCCGCACAGCGTTCTGTGATAATCACAGCGCCCCCCCGCCTGCAAACCCGCTCGGATCAATCACACACACACAGAACAAGGAGAAATGCGCTCCCTCGGCCTCTCTCTCTCGCTCGCTCGCTCCCGCTCCGTCAGGCAGGCTGTCAATGGGTCTGCGGATCTGTTCCGTTAATGTTTAGGGTTTCTTCAGCTTCAGGTTTGTTTTTAACTTCGGTTTGTAGTCCTTGCATTGTAACCAGTAGATTTCTGGTGAACATGGGGTTCAGACGTGCTGCTTGGTTTAAATGCAACTCCCGTTGCGTCTCTGCCATCGGAGATTTTTTTTTTTTTTTACTGTCAGCTGCCCCCCCCCCCCCCCCCCCGCCCCCTCTCTCTCTGTGTCTCTCTCTTACACACACACACACACACACACACACACACACACACACATATACCTGGTGTGGAAATAAAAAAAATCAAAAAGAACCAAAAAAAAAAATCACACTGATCATAAAAAAAGTTTAAAAAAGAAAGTTATATTGAGTATGAAAACTCTTGTTCATTACATTTTACTTCATAATTGCAACCGCATGTGTTGTCTTCATTGTTGCAAAACGTTCTGTATATAGTTTGTTTGTTACCATGACAACACCATTGATCTGAAGCTTGATGCTGTCATGTAAATTGTTTTCAAATCAGCAATAAATATAACAATTTTTGATCAACTCATATCAATTGCATGCTTAAATAACAAACCGGTTAAAGCCCCGCACATTTCAAGAGAACCCGACCCACTTCTGGGTTAAATATGACCACTTCCGGTTTAGGCCCCGCCCAATCCGAGTACGGATCCGGATACAGATAATTCATGTGGTAAACAGATACAGATACAGATAATGCTGTACTCGCTCATCCCTATGTTTGTCATATAAGGCTGATTTCCTGTTGCCAGCCATGACTAAAAGTCCAATTTGGCCTAAAAATGTCCAAACTCCGTAGTTTTGGGCAGAGTCCCTCACCATCTTCCAGTCCCACCTTGAGACCCATCTCTTCACCTCTGCCTATCCATAGCACCACGCACTGTCCATTCTCATTCGTGCCAGAATCTTGTTTTGTTTTGTTTTGTTTTTTTTGTTAGAAAAATTGTTACCAATAGACAACAAAGACTCACTGGATTTGTTTTAAAAACGTTTACTTGCAAGATGCTGCAAATGGGTACAGAAGATTGACTGAAGAGCGAACTCCGCAGTTCCTTTATACATTGAAATCCCCCCTCCTTTCTTCATGGTTACCTTGTCCCAAGCAGCTACACTATCTAAAAGCTCATTAAAAACTCTACCTAGTGTGAGAAACTGGGAAGTGAAACTTCAAGTACCTGGAGGGACGAAGATTAGCCTTGAGTGTCTGAAGATAGTTGGGGAGGTATGTGGCTCTGGGTGCTTGTAGATGGTTATTATAAGCAAATAAAAGTTCAGAGATGTTCAGCTTTAAATAGTTACATTTTCAGTTTTACAGTTTTATTTAGTTGTCCATTGTTTTTACTATCTTTGTGCCCTATAAATCGGCTTTGAGTTTGTGAAAACTTAATTTATTATTATTATTATTAAATCTCTAGGAGGAGTTCAATAAAGTATAACACCTTGACTTTTAGGCCTACTTTCTGTTGTCACTAGGGGGCGGTATGACTTTGAGTAAATATCGGCCTTTATATGTCGTCAGATTAGACACTTACAAATCCTAAAAAGTTTTGAGCCAACTGGGCGATGTACACTCAAGTTACACCCACTTCCTGTTTCGAAGGCAAAAAATGTCTGCCCCGCCATGGCCATGCCGTGTGTGTGTGTGTGTGGGGGGGGGGGCAATAAGACATAATAAGACAAATTTAATCCAAATTAGGTTGATTCGGTGGCATTTTTCCAAATCAATGTCCGTCAATTTCTCTCATCCTCAGCGTCATACGTGCGTCCAGTTCATGAAGTGATTTCAACAGTACGACTGAGCCCCGATGGTATCAATCCTCCTCTGCGCTTCCACAGATCGGTCTGAGATGTTACAAGTAAGTTCACAGGTCTGATCAGCCCTCTGATGAAAAACCTTCAACTTCTCGTTCACTTAATTTAAGCACTCTTTAAGTTCCCCAGACAGCTTTTGGGTAAATTTGCTGGCAGCTGTCTTACCAATTTTCCGATTTCTGAGTCCAAGTCCGATAACCAGGAACCCCCCAACAGAATTCCAATTGTCCTTACGTCCTCAATATCTTCCATAGATAACACATTCAAGCAGCTGGCTTGCCAATTCTCCCACAAATCGCGAGTGTAGCCTGCAGCAAATGTACCACTGGGGCAGGTCGGCTACCCGGTGAAGCATGCCTGAGTGAGAAAATCTTGTCAATAGCGCTGAGTAACCAGTTGACCAAATCCATTTCAAATGTTTCCAGGAAAACAGCAGGAAGAGAAAGGAAAAAGTTTCCACACGACAAAGTAGACAGAAAATAGGAGCAAGCCAAGATAAGAGGGGAGAGTAAGAAAAGCGCTACTGCTCTCCACAGAAGCAGGAAGTAGAAAAAGTTGTTGTCAATTAAGTTCTTTTTGTACGTTTTGATATGCTTCATATGTGTACCAAATTTTGTGAGTCTACGTTAAATGTACTGCAGTCTCTCAATTTTTTGTAATTTTGTAGGGAGCGCTAGCGAGCCATTTTTGTGCGCCTATTCCCAAAACCCTTAAAATATGTACATTTTTACCAGAATTGATGTGGCCGCCAATTTTGGTGAGTTTTTGAGTATGTTAAGACCCTCAAAAAGGCGATTAATTTGCCAAAAGAAAGGAAAGGAAAGGAAGATGTATACTTTCTGACCGGGATGTATGCTGGAATCAGGAGTAGTTGGATGTGATCTGACAGGTCAGGGAGAGGCGCAGTTCTGTATGCTTTCTTGATGTTAGAGTATAAATGGTCTAGTGTGTTCTTCCCTCTCGTAGCACAATCTACATCCTGGAAAAGTACAGACTTTAAGGACACCTTGTTTAAGTCCCCTGCTACAATATGTTTGTACCATATGTTTGTCGACTATGGTTAGAAGGTGAGTATCGGGGGCTATGTAGACGACAGTAACAGTAACTACAGTGTGCTCTGTTGGTAAATAAAATGGCCTGTATATTACCAACAGGGCTTCCAGGTCAGGTGAGCCATTCTGTGAAAGGACCCTGTTGTTGGTACTCTATTCATTATGCAAAAAATGCACAGTCCTCCTCCTCTAGTGTTGCCGGATTTCTTGTCCTGATTCTCCCGTTAGCTAGCTTAGCCTGCTAGCTGCTGAGCAGCAGTGATAATCATCACGCAGCAGTTCTGTGTGTAGTTGTTCGTTGCTATGCTGAGTTCCAGCTCATCCATTTAGAGTGGGATGGATCTCGCGTTGTTGAGTTGGAGGCTTGGCAGAAGATTTCTATGGTAGTTTCTATAGCCGGGCTAGCAGGCCCGACCGGCTTTCTCGCTTCTTCTCCTGCCTTTGTTGTCTGCTAGTGCCAACATCAATCCACAGAGGGCCCGGTCTGGCTATGTCCTCCGGGATGTTATGAGCTGCCTCGAAGGCTCTAGTAACAATTCAATTCAATTCAATTCAATTTTATCAGTGGTAGAGCGGTTGCCTGCCAATCGGAAGGTTGGTGGTTCGATCCCCGCCCCTGCAGTCATTGTTGGAGTGTCCTTGGGCAAGACACTGAACCCCAAGTTGCCCCCGGTGCTGCGTATCGGAGTGTGAATGTGTATGAATGTTTATCTGATGAGCAGGTGGCACCTTGTATGGCGGCGCCGGCCACAGTGTATGAATGTGTGTGAATGGTGAATGTATCCTGTACATGTAAAAGCGCTTTGAGCGGTTGTCAAGACTGGAAAAGCGCTATATAAATACAGCACATTTACATTTAATAAAGACAAATTGGTTATATCCAGTAGCGAAGTGTTGACTAATGGTAAAACTTCTTTAAGTAGCCTAGTCAGGATGGGATCCAAGAGGCAGGTTGATGGTTTAGATCAGGGGTGTCAAAGTCAAATGGACGGAGGGCCAAATAAAAAATTTAGCTACAAGCCGAGGGCCGGACTGTTTGAATGTTCATTGAAAAATTTTTAAATGACGCATATAGTCTAGTGAACCTAATTGAACCTACTGAAAACCTAACAAATATATTCCAATATGATCAGATAAATAAAGCAATATTTTCTTATGGCTCTGTCAGTAATCTTTAATTTTCAACAGACACAAAAGACAAATTTCCTTTATATAAAAATCCCCATAACATGAACATTAAATGAAAGAAACCGGTATTCAAGGCACCATCAGTAGCCTATATTTTCTATTTTAGCAAAAGTGGGCTAAATTTACTTCAAAGAAAAAAACAATAATAGCAATTTTCTATCATCCACTCAACTGAAATATTTTTAAAATATAATTGGATTGAAATACAATAAAATAAAGTGCAAAAATCTATTAATCAAAAACAACACTTTGTTTAAGGAGAAGTAACATGCAGTGAAAACAAATATTAAACTTTAACTTTTAAACTTGAACTGAGTAAAAACTCTAAATATGTGATTGCACAGTAATGTTCACTTGTTTGAGGTTGAGGGTGATACTTGGTGGTGTCCCATCTTTTCCACAAGTTCATCAATGTTCGGGGTAAGGCTCTGAGCTGAGGAAATCCTCAGAATTGAGTGGAGGTGTTCAGCAGTAAGTCGACTTCTGTGTGATGTTTTGTTCAGGTTCATCAAAGAAAACAGTTGCTCACACAGGTATGTGCTGCCAAACATAGACAACGTTTGAGCAGCCTGGATGCGCAGCTGGGGCATTGTGTCGGGGAGGAAACGGGCGAACTCCGCAGCACCCACTGCCGCATATTTTGCCCTCAGTGCATCATTGCATTGGAGGTCAATCAACTCCATTTGGAGGTTTGGTGGTGAGCTTTCCACGTCAACAGCAAATGGGTTACCGAGCAGTTCCAACCTGCTTTTTTGTGCTTCAAAGTCAGCAAATCGGCGTCGAAAGTCAGCGGCAAGCATACCTATTTTATCAGCCAACTGTGCGCTCGGGAACGCACTGGTAGAGAGCTTCTCTTTCATGGTCTGGCAGCTGGGAAAGTGGCTCAAATTTTCTTTCCGCATCTGCGTCTCCCACAGAGTCAGTTTGGTTTTAAATGCCTTCACTGTACTGTACATATCAGAGATGACATGATCCCGACCCTGCAGCTGCAAGTTCATTGCATTCAGATGACTCGTAATGTCACACAGAAAAGCCATTTCACACAGAAACATTTCGTCTCGGAGTTGTGTTGTGTCTTTCCCTTTGCTGTCCAAGAACAGACAAATCTCCTCACGAAGCTCGAAACATCTTTGAAGCACCCTTCCCTGGCTTAGCCATCGCACCTCTGTGTGATAAGGCAAATCACCATGCTCCGTTTCTAACTCCGTCAGAAATGCCTTGAACTGGCGGTGATTCAAACCTTTGGCTCTGATAAAGTTAACTGTGCGCGTGATGATGCTCATTACATGCTCCATTTTCAAGGCTTTACCGCACAACGCTTCCTGGTGTATGATACAATGATAAGCTGTCAGCTCACCTGTCGCGTTTTCCTCTTGCATCTTTTCCCGTATCTTCGCCACCAGTCCGCTCCTGTGTCCACACATCGCAGGTGCTCCGTCGGTTGTCAAACCCACGAGTTTTTCCCAAGGCAGCTCCATCTCATTTACACATCTTGACACCTCTTCATACAAATCATGCCCCGTAGTTGTGCCATGCATAGGACGTAAAGCCAAAAACTCCTCTGTCACGCTTAGGCTGGAGTCCACTCCGCGGATGAAAATTGACAACTGGGCAATGTCAGAAATGTCGGTGCTCTCATCCACAGCCAAGGAATATGCAATGAAATCTTTTCCCTTTTTCACAAGCTGCTCTTTTAGATTGATAGACAACTGGTCTACTCTCTCGGCAATGGTGTTTCTGCTCAGACTCACATTTAAAAAGAGTTGCCTTTTTTCTGGGCAAACTTCGTCACAAACTTTAATCATGCAGTTTTTGATGAAATCCCCCTCCGTAAATGGCCGGGCTGATTTAGCGATCTCTTCTGCCAAAATAAAACTGGCCTTGACAGCAGCCTGGCCTTGTGATTTGGCTTTTTTGAACAGAGCCTGTCGAGATTTGAGGCCTCGTTTTAATTCCTCTGCCTTTTGTAGCCTTTGTTCCATGTCCATATTCTTGTTTTTGTCCGCGTGTTTCGTTTCATAATGTCGTCTCAGATTATACTCTTTCAGTACCGCCACACTTTCTCCACACAGAAGACACACAGGTTTTCCAGCTACCTCCGTGAACATATACTCCGACTCCCACCTTGTTTGAAACACCCGGTTCTCAGTGTCCACCTTCCGTTTTGCCATTTTTGATGGGTATCTGAAAGTTAATTTTACTGTGATGCTGACGACTGCTGTGCCAATAAATATTGAAATGAAGCAGCCTACTGCTCGGTGCGTCACCGTTGCATTGTGGGAAATGTAGTATTGGTGTGTGTAAAAGATCTGCGGGCTGCCGGCTTGCTGCGGTCTGCGGGCCGGTTCTAATAATAAATCAAGATCATCCCAGGGGCCGTAAAAAACCTTCTCGCGGGCCGGATGTGGCCCGCGGGCCTTGACTCTGACATATGTGGTTTAGATGAAGAAATAGTTGAATTAAATTGATAAAGATCAAGTGAAGCAAAGCAGTCTAAACATGTATCTGGTTTTACAGCTGTTTCTAAGGTTCCTGAGTTTAGAGATAAGTCAGTGCCAGTTAAAGGCATGTCTTGGTGAATTTTTTCCTTAAATTTAGCTACAGCACTATCAGATAGACATCTTGTATAGAAGGTTTTGCCTAATGGCGTGTAGTTCAGCAGTATAAACTCAAAAGTTATCAAACAGTGGTCAGATAAAAAGGGATTCTGTGGGAACACTATTAAATGTTCAATTTCAACACCATATACCAGAACAAGATCGAGGGTGTGGTTAAAATGGTGAGTTGGTTTATGACCACTTTGAGAGAAGCAAATAGAATCTAATAGAGAGATAAACGCAGTGCTAAGGCTATCATTCTCATCGTCCACGTGAATATTAAAATCCCCTACAATAATAACTTTGTCCGTTTTTAGCACTAAGTTTGACAGAAACTGCAAATTCGGATAAAAATTCAGAGTATGGACCAGGTGCTCGGTACACTATAACAAATAGAATTGGTAGCATTGATTTCCAACTTGGGTGTGAAAGACTAAGAACAAGACTTTTAAATGAGTCATAATTTAGTTTAGGTTTAGAGCTGATTAGTAGACTAGAATCAAAGATGGCTGCAACTCCACCTCCTCGGCCTGTGCCTCGAGGAATGTGAGTATTAATATGACTGGGGGGGGGGGGATTCATTTAGACTAACATATTCTCCATCACCCAGCCAGGTTTCAGTAAGACAGAATAGATCAATATTCGAATCTGATATTAATTCATTTACGAGTACCCCTTTAGAAGAGAGAGATCTGATGTTTAAGAGTCCACATTTAATTCTCATATTCTTTTGCACTATTGCACTTGTGGTTTTAATTGTTATGAGGTTTTCATGCACAGCTCCTCCTCTGTTTACCTTTACATTTAAATAATTTTAATTTTAATGGTTGGGGGGCAGACACCGTCACTATGGGATTTTTACTAGGTAACACCTGGAATAAAGGAGCAGAGAAGTGTGTTAGACTGCGATTCTGCCTCCTGGTCCCAAATATGGATTGTTAAGGATTAGGTCCACTAATAAACCTGTCAAGATTTCCAGAAATGAGAGCTGCTCCATCCCAAGTGGGATGAATGCCGTCTCTCCGAATCAGACCAGGTCTTCCCCAGAAAGACTGACAGTGATCCACAAAGCCCACATCATTATCTGGACACCACCTCGATAGCCAGCGGCGAAATGACGACATGCGGCTATACATGTCATCACTGGTGAGATTTGGCAGGGGTCCAGAGAAAACTACGGTGTCCGACATTGACCTCGCGTATGTACACACCGATTCAACATTAATCTTCGTAACCTCCGATTGCCGTAACCGGGAGTCATTAACGCCAACGTGAATAACAATCTTGCTGTATTTACGTTTATCCTTAGCCAGCAGTTTCAGATAAGACTCAACGTCGCCCGCTCTAGCCCCCGGGATGCACTTAACTATGGCTGCCGGCTTTACTAACTTCACGTTTCTCAGAATGGAGCTGCCGATAATCAGAGTTGGTTTCTCAGCGGGTGTGTTGCTGAGTGGGGAAAATCTGTTAGAAACGCTAACAGGCTGGTGGCGGTCCGACGCCTTGGAAAGCTTACGACTGTCTCTTCCTCGTCCTCTTACCGTCACCCAGGCACTATGTCCTGGCTGCTCAGGAGTTCGCGAGGGACGGCTACCAGAAGCTAACTCAGGCTCAGGCCGGCCCGCGCCGACAACCGAGGGGGGGTTAGCTACAGTAACTAACGACTGATCTGTCATGGTGCCGATCCGAACTTCTAACTCACTAAGCCTCGCTTCCACGTCCAAAAATAAACTACACTTGTTGCACACGCCATTGCCGTTAAAGGATGCAGAGGAGTAACTAAACATCTCACACATCGAGCAGGAGAAAGTCGGAGAGGGGGCCGACATAACTAACTGCTAGGCTAAAGTCGCTAGCAGCTAAGCTAAAGTACGGTAGCGTTAGCTACCAAGCGTTAAAACAGCTGTTATTTAACAAAAGTCACTAAAAAAATGAGAAGATATGTGAGTACTTAGGCAGAACTGCTATAAGAATAAGTGTTTAGCGGACAGTTAGCCGCTGTAATAGCAAATCTAACAAACTGAACTGGTATTTAGTGAGCAGCAGAGCTACCAACACGCAACCAACACACAGGCACAGGAAACGGAAATGAGTCAGGTACGCTTACCGTAATGATGTGCTCGTCAGTTTGTAACGGCTGTGTTGTATCGTAATATTTATTTTACTTCCTTTACTCGGAATGCTGCCTAAGAAAAATCCCCCCAAAAAAGCAGACTCTGCAATTGACACTTTAGCGTAAGAGGAACACATCTTGATTGCTACAAGTGCTATACAAGCTAATACTCGTGGGGTAGATGGACCTGAGGCAATGAAATTTGGTTGTGGCGTTGGCTTGTAGGATATTCTCAAGGCCATCAAAGACATGAATGCAGAATTTTCTAATAAATTCGAAACTGTACTGCTTGCTGTAAATAGTGTAAAGGAGGGAATCAAAGAATGCGCAGGGCGAATTTTGCAGGCGGAGACACGTATTTCTGGAGCAGAAGACGACATCAAAGCACTACAGGCAACTACCGCTGCCCACAAAATAGAGGTTCAAAGTAGTTGACATAGAAGGCTGCTGCAGATAAAGCGAGTTAGCAGGTGCACAGAGAAGTTAGAGAGACAGGCAGCTCCTCACAGTTGTGTGGATCTGTAGCACCTTACACGGAGGGTCAGTGAGTGGGGAGGGGGGATAACGAAGGGATTTGTCCATCAGTGACATCAGGGTGGCGTTAAAAGGATAAACACATGTTCAGGACTGTGTTTTGTTCATTGATGTGTTTTGATTTTTATTTCAGGTCATTTATGTCCTTTTTTTTGTGTGTAAACAGTTTCATTTTGAATTGGTCGGATGCAACGTTCTGTTATGGGGCAATGTGGTTTAAATTTCCACAGCATACTTGATATCTCAGAATATTAGGGTTAAATTAACATCCTGGAATTGTAGGGGTTTAAATAAAATAGTCAAAATAAAACAGGTCCTAAATAGAATAAAACAATTTCACGGTGTGACAGTTACTGAGGCGTCGTATTGCTCTCGTTTGGTTGAGGGCTAACTCCTTTTTATATCTTCCCCTCAGTAACCCCCTTCCCTACTATGCCCGCTTCTGCCGTATAATAACACCAGTTACTATCAACAGGGCGTATGGTTAGGTCTATACTAAAAGGAGTTACTTTGATACTCGATCCACACACAGTGCTTTGCCAATTTACATTTTAGAATTAATTAGTTTTATTTCTTTTTACTAGAGACAAACACACCCTTGCTAAATTAAAGGGCCCCAGATCAGGAAAACTGGAGGCGAGGCAAGGCCTTTTCTGATTTTACCCCAGACGTCCCCAACTGACGGGCTTTTGTCCCCTTGTATATTTTAAGCACTGCCCGAAGGGATCTTTACAACAAATGATTTTTCTTTAGTACTTACAGTCAGGAACCGTTCCTCCTTCTCAAGGACGCCCGCTAGCCTTTGTTGGTCGCCGGTCCGAGAGAGTCTAAGCGCTTGTTGGCTCTGACCGGCAGAGCGGAAATGCACTCCCACTAGGAGATAACAGGAGGTTTGACTGTCAACGTTGATCCCCGCCTTATAATTATACGGCATCCACTGCAAACTGGATTACTCCAACCGAGTGGCAGCACGCCTGTTTGTCGCTCTGAGAGATTGTTTGAGTGAGTGAGTGAGTTTATAGGCATTGTCATCACTCTTATGAATTAAACACTCAGTTTAAATTCATATTGAATCCTGTAATGATGGTCCTGGGTTTATGGGATTGATTAACTGATCAAGATAGTGGATGCTTTTTGGCTACCAGCTACAGCTACGGGCTACCAGCTACAGCTACAGCTACAGCTACGAACAGCGCAACGCAAGCGGCCAGTGTTTTCATTATTATGAATGCCGTAGCTGTGTGCATGCTTGGATTTACTTTACTACTCACTTCATCTGCGTTGTGTGATCCCTTTTCTGGATTGGAGCAGAGCAAAACAACTTCCATCTATCTGTGCTGCTGTGAAGACGGCTAGCTTTGCGGTGGAAGAGTGGAAATCTGACTCCAGTCGTCTTGGTTGGTCGAGGGATAGTACCATCCTGGATTAAGCATTGTTGTTTGACCTTCTCCGGGTTGGATGCAACTTTGGAACGCATTGTTTATCCGCGGTAATTATTTCATTCAGCTTCGCTTCCTGCATCACGGCACCGCGTCACTGGAGGTCGCTGCGGAGGGGGCGGAGCCGGTGGTGGAGTCACTCTACTCGAAAAAGAGGATCCCAAGTTTTTAATGGATGTTGATTAAAATCTTTGAAACAAAATGGAATTAAAGCCGCGGATGATTCTTACTGGGCTGTACTTGATAGCGCTGTGTGCCTCTATTGGAATCTTCCCTCGTTGCCATGGAAACACGTTGCTCTCATTTCCGGATTGTTTACTCCGGGGGAGGAGCGAAACAAGCCATCAGCTGGCTGCGGTCATTCAACCCCAGCCTTTGCGCTTCACCTCTGGCACATTGGAAGTGCAACGTCTAAGCTGTCTTATGGCTCTGCAAAACTATCTGGGGTCTAAAGGAGCAGCCCTTTTTAATTTGGCAGTCATCCACAACCACCGTCATTATAAACTGCCTAAACAGAGACTTTTGTTTATATTGCTGCTATTGATTTCTGGTAATGTCCACCCAAATCCAGGCCCAGAGCAAAATATATCATATGACACCCCTGAAAGCTTTAAATGCAGAAAGGGCTTGGGATTTTGTCATTTGAATGTTCGTAGTCTGGTTGGCAAAATAGATATGGTTCGTATCTGGGCACTTTCAACTAATGCAGATGTTTTTGTTTTAAGTGAAACTTGGCTCAACAAATCTATTTCTGATAAGGATGTGTCTGTAGGTGGGTACAACGTATTCAGAACAGACAGACCTAAAAAGGGTGGAGGTGTTGCAATATATGTGAAAAAGTCATTTCTTGTGAATGTTATTGTCTCAAAGTCAATAAGCAGACAATTTGAATTGTTGGCCCTTGATTTAGAAGTCTCTAAGAGTCTTCACATCACAGTTGTTGGTTGTTATAGACCCCCCTCAGCTGATAGTAGCACTCTTTCTTCTCTGAGGGAGTTTTTAACAAGTCTTAATTATAATGAAATTGTCTTTTTAGGAGATTTTAATTGGAACTGGCTTTTGCCAATGTCTGATCATTTTAAATTATTCTGTGATTCTTTTAATCTCTTTCAGATTGTAAATAGCCCCACCAGACCAAACCTAAAACATCCAGAAAAATCATCCTTAATTGATCTTATTCTTACAAATGTCCCTCACAAATACTCTTGTGCCTCTGTTTTTGCAAATGATATAAGCGATCATTGTCTTATAGCATCTGTAAGGAACACGAAAATTCCTAAAACAAGGCCGCGCATAATCTTTAAGAGGGCAATGAAGCAGTTCTCAGTGCAAGGCTTTTTACGTGATCTGTATGATTTTGATTGGGGAAGAATTTGTCTTGTTGATGATGTTGAAAATGCTTGGACATTTTTTTATAATGGTTTCACAGGCCTGGTAAATAAGCATGCCCCCCTCAAAAGACAAAGAGTGAAAGGGCGAAATAATGTTTGGTTTAACAATGAACTGTCTGACCTTCTTCTGGAGCGAAATCAGGCCTGGGCTCAAGCTAGGAAGTCAAAGCTTGAGTCTGATTGGTTGATATTTCGGCGGTTACGCAATCTATGTACTGTCAAAATTCGTAATGCCAAATCTGCTTATTTTCTTTCTGAAACATCCAAAAATTTAAATAACCCTCTCAAGTTCTGGAAAACAATCAAATTATTAACTGAAACAAAAACAGAGACAGAAGTACCATCTTGTATTGTTGTTGATGACAAAAAAATCATTGACAAAGACAAAATTCTCAATAGTTTCAATAATCATTTCATTACTGCTAGCTCCCTTTATGAAACACTAAATAATTCAATCTCCAGCTCTCCCACGGTATGTCCTGTTGATCAGTTACTCACAGCTCAACCATTTCATTTCAAGACAGTAACCGTACCAGAAGTAAGGAAGGCCTTGAAGGATTTAGATCCAAAGAAATCATCGGGTCCAGACAAATTGGAACCATATTTTTTAAAAATAGCTGCAGATCTGATAGCCAATCCAGTTACATATCTAATTAACCTTTCTTTAGCCACAAATCAGGTACCAGCCATCTGGAAATCTGCCAATGTTCTCCCCCTTCACAAAGGTGGTGATCCTGCAAACATAAATAACTATAGGCCTATTTCTAAATTGTCAGTATTAGCTAAATTAATGGAATCACTCATTAGCATGCAATTAAAAGACTATCTAATTAATAACAATATTCTGACTGAATTTCAATCCGGTTTCAGGAAACAACATAGTACAATAACAGCTGTTTCGAAAGTTGTTAATGACCTAATCAAGACTTTGGACAATAAACAGCACTGTGCAGCACTATTTATTGATTTGTCAAAAGCTTTTGACACAGTGGACCATAAAATTCTCCTTCAGAGACTCACCTCTATTGGACTATCAGAACAAGCAGTGGGATGGTTTAACAGTTACCTATCAGGGAGAACACAATGTGTGCAAGTAGATGGTGTTACTTCTGCCTCCTTAAATATTTCAAAAGGGGTGCCTCAGGGCTCAATCCTTGGGCCTCTTCTTTTTATCATTTATACAAACAACCTCTGCAATAATATAAAAAATGCAAACTATCATTACTACGCTGATGACACTGTTCTCTATTGTTCTGGGTCCACATTAGGTCAAGCAATCACAAACTTACAGTCCGCTTTTAATATCTTGCAACATAATCTGGCTTCTTTAAAATTGGTTCTAAACTCTAAAAAAACTAAAGTCATGACTTTCACTCTGGGAAAATCAACTAAGAATAATGTCCCAACCATTTGTACACTTTCTGGTACAGAAATTGAAGAAGTGTCACATTACAAATATTTGGGTATTACCATCGACCAATCATTGTCTTTTACAATGCATATCCAAGATTTAGTTAAAAAACTGAAATTGAAGTTAGGTTTTTTCTTTAGAATCAAGTCTTGTTTATCATTTGAATCAAAAAAACAACTAGTAAATGCAACATTCTTGTCTGTGTTGGACTACGGTGATATTTTATACATGCATTCAACCTCCCAGTGTCTTCATGCTTTGGACACTGTGTTTCATGGAGCCTTGAGATTCATCACAAACTTAAAATCTCTCACTCATCACTGTTTGTTGTATTCTCGGGTCGGGTGGTTTTCACTCTCGATTCGGCGTTGGATGCACTGGCATCTTTTTATTTATAAGGCAGTATTAGGACTTCTTCCTCCTTATTTGAACACCTACATCGTCCCGAGGTCTGCAGGGACATATCACCTGCGCTCACAGGATCTGGTTTTGTTGACAGTCCCTAAAGCCCGCACTGACTTTGGCAAAAGGGCTTTTAATTTTGCAGCCCCATCTGCATGGAATCAGCTTCAAAATGAACTCCATTTGAAGGAGTTGGTCTCATTTTATTCTTTTAAAGGCTTGTTAAAGGACCTGGCAGAAGGGCAGTCTGTATGTCACTGTTTTTAAATTGATTTAGGACCCAGGTATTTTATGATGACATTGTTGTTTGAATATGAGTGAAAGTGTGTTTATGTATTTACATGTAAGTGTCTCTGTCTGAAACGTGCTGCTGCCACTTGCCAGGACACTCTTGTAAAAGAGATTTTTAATCTCAAGGAGTTTTTTATCCTGGTTAAATAAAGGTTTGAATGAATGAATAAGCCTTTTGACATCCACAGAGGCTCTCGGAAGGCCCTCCTATTTATTCTTGCTATCAAGCCTTTACCTATAGCTATAAGATCACACCCCAAAATTTCAGGTATAAAAATTTACCAAATAGACCATCAAATAGCTCTGTATGCCGATGATGTAATATTGGTTCTTACAAATCTGCCAAGCTCAATACCAGTACTTCTAGACTTATTAAACAGTTTGGAATATTCTCGGGTTACAAAATAAATAAACAATGCAAAATCCCAAATTATCTTACTAAAGGAGGGGGAAAGACGTAAACCTACACCTCTGATCACCTCATTCAATATATCTGAGTGTTTTACATGTCTTGGCTTTTGCATTGTGCTAGAGATTGACAAGATACTTTCAACTAACTATGACCCCATCGTAGACTCACTACTAAAATTGTTAGATAGATGGTCATGCTTACCTACATCTTTAATTGGAAGGATTAATGTCCTTAAAATGAATATTTTCCCTAAGCTTTTGTATCTACACTCACCTATAGGATTATTAGGAACACCATACTAATCTGTGTTTTACCCCCTTTCGCCTTCAAAACTGCCTTAATTCTACGTGGCATTAATTCAACAAGGTGCTGAAAGCGTTCTTTAGAAATGTTGACCCATATTGATAGGATAGCATCTGGCAGTTGATGGAGATTTGTGGGATGCACATCCAGGACACAAAGCTTCTGTTCCACCACATCCCAAAGATGCTATTTTGGGTTGAGATCTGGTGATTGTGGGGGCCATTTTAGTACAGTGAACTCATTGTCATGTTCAAGAAACCAATTTGAAATGATTCGAGCTTTGTGACATGGTGCATTATCCTGCTATCAAATATCCATCAGAAGATGGGTACATGGCGGCCATAAAGGGATGGACATGGTCAGAAACAATGCTCAGGTAGGTTGTGGCATTTAAACGATGCCCAATTGGCACAAAAGGGCCTAAAGTGTGTCAAGAAAACATCCCCCACATCATTACACCACCACCACCAGCCTGCACAGTGGTAACAAAGCATGATGGATCCATGTTCTCATTCAGTTTACGCCAAATTCTGACTATACCATCTGAATGTCTCAACAGAAATCGAGACTCATCAGACCAGGCAACATTTTTCCAGTCTTCAACTGTCCAATTTTGGTGAGCTCTTGCAAATTGTAGCCTCTTTTTCCTATTTGTAGTGGAGATGAGTAGTACCCGGTGGGGTTTTCTGCTGTTGTAGCCCATCCGCCTCAAGGTTGTGCGTGTTGTGGCTTCACAAATGCTTTGCTGCATACCTCGGTTGTAACGAGTGGTTATTTCAGTCAAAGTTCCTCTTCTATCAGCTTGTATCAGTCATCTCATTCTCCTCTGACCTCTTGCATCAACAAGGCATTTTTGCCCACAGAACTGCCGCATACTGGATGTTTTTCTCTTTTCACACCATTCTTTGTAAACCCTAGAAATGGTTGTGCGTGAAAATCTAAAAAGTAACTGAGCAGATTGTGAAATACTCAGACCGGCCCATCTGGCACCAACAACCATGCCACGCTCAAAATTGCTTAAATCACCTTTCTTTCCCATTGTGACATTCAGTTTGGAGTTCAGGAGATTGTATTGACCAGGACCACACCCCTAAAGGCATTGAAGCAACTGCCATGTGATTGGTTGATTAGATAATTGCATTAATGAGAAATTGAACAGGTGTCCCAAATAATCCTTTAGGTGAGTGTATGTCAGAACATTCCCTTGCTGCCACCACCATCTCTTTTCTCAAAACTAAAAAAGCATGTTTTCTGTTTTTATCTGGAATAACGGACGTCCCAGGGTTCGCTTGTCATAGTTGTCCTTCCCGTGTGACGTCGGGGGGGGGGGGCTTAAGTGCCTTATATCCAGTGGTACTACTGGGCAGCTCAGCTTTGTACGGCAATGTACTATTTTTCCTTGGACACTATCCCTGCGTGGATGGAGATTGAGATGGCCTTAGTAATTCTCGAGTTACCCCTTAATCTGTATTTCCATTCAGATGATAGAGAAACTAAGAAAACAAACAGAACCCTTTTCTTTTAAATACAATAAATGTCTGGTACAAAGCACAGAAATTTCTGGGTGATGCAAACATTCTGTCAGCCTTCAGTCGTATATGGGCAAACCAGAAGTTTGCTCCTGGGGGGGCTGATCTGGGCTTCCAACTATGCCCAACAGTGGTTTGAGGAAAATTCTAGACTTGTATAAGGATAAAAGCATTATGTCATTTGAAGAACTTATTGTAAAACACAAGGTTTATAGAAAACACTTTTTTTAAATACTTGCAAATAAGGAGCTATATAACAGCTGCCCAGAATCAAAAAATTGCGGAACCCCCTTTGTCCGAGTTAGAAAATATCTTGTCTACCAATTGCAACAGCAAGGGTAGAATCTCAGTTTTATACGCTATCCTAATATCTAACTCAACCGAATCTTCTGAGCACAAACTAAACATGTGGAAGGAAGATATTAAAGACAACATAACACTGAAGGATTGGAGTAGTGTTTGTATTAAGGCTCAGAAACAGATCGTGAATACCAGGCTTAAATTACACAATATAATTGGCTAATGCGAACATATGTTACCCCAGCAAAGTTACAAGTATTTAATAGGGTAAACCCAGATTTATGCTACAAGTGAAATCACGCCAAAGGGACTCTGTTCATTGTTTGTGGACTGGAATTAAATTAAAGAATTCTGGAAAGATATTTCAAAATAGTGTTTGTTAATCTGCCTCTCCATCACAAAGTATTCATTTGGGCTTATGCCCTTTTGATCTTAAGGCAAGGCAAGGCAAGGCAGCTTTATTTGTATAGCACATTTCAGCAACAGGGCAATTCAAAGTGCTTTACACAAAATCAGTTAAAAAACAGTTAAAAAATAAAAACAGATAAAAAATGTGAATAAACAGTTAAAAATAAGAACATTAAGACACATAAAACACAAGAATAAAAAAACTTTAAAAAGAGTTGAAAGTACTTATAGGTATTTGCCTACCGCAGGCCAAATGGTTGATTTCTCTTGCTTAGGAAGATGTGAATAGGCCTAGTATTGGTTGGTGGCTTAGAGAAATGTCTTCTTAACCTAACAATGGAAAGAATAAAAAATATGGTGAAGGATAGACAAGATACTTTCAAAAAAAGTATTGATCCCCTTTTGATTTTGTACGTTTGCCCACTGACAAAGAAATGATTAGTCTATAATTTTAATGGTAGATTTATTTGAACAGTTAGAGACAGAATAACAACAAAATCCAGAAAAACACGTCAAAAATGTCATAAATTGATCTGCATTTTTATTAGGAAAATAACCCCCTCACAATCAGAAAGATCTCTGGCTCCCAGGTGTCTTTTATACAGAGATTAGTGGCACAATCTTAATCAGAGTTTGTTACCTGTATAAAAGACACCTGTCCACAGAAGCAATCAATCAATCATATTCCAAACTCTCCACCATGGCCAAGACCAAAGAGCTCTCCAAGGATGTCAGGGACAAGATTGTAGACCTACACAAGTCTAGAATGGGCTACAAGACCATTGCCATGCAGCTTGGTGAGAAGGTGACAACAGTTGCTGCGATTATTCGCAAATGGAAGAAACACTAAAGAACTGTCAATATCCCTTGGCCTTGGACTCCATGCAAGATCTCACCTCAGGGAGTTGCAATGATCATGAGAACAGAGAGGAATCAGCCCAGAACTACACGGGAGGATCTTGTCAATGATTTCAAGGCAGCTGGGCTCATAGTCACCAAAAAAACAATTAGTGTCAAGTTCTCCTCTCGTTCAGCACCCAAAGGACACGTGTACAACTCAAACTTTCAATTCAAACTCTTTTATTCTTATCTGGCTCTTTCAGGTGATTGGTCTGCCAGTGGATTAGTTGTTGATTTGTTGTAGATCAGGTTGTAAACCTTTTAAGACAGAACCAAAATTTAACATGAAAATCATTTCACACATTTCACACATTTCGTCAAAATAAACTAATATTTGCAAAAACCCATTTAACACAAAATTTTAAGTCAATTAAATCAATCTATTCAGCAGTTAAACAATATGAAAATAAGTAAACATTTCACCGACCATTGGCGTCTCTGGGCTGAGCTTTGTGGGTGAACTTGGAGTGTCTTCTCTCTGCAGTTTGTGTTACTGACTGACTGAGCACCTCCATGTCTTACCAGGTGCTCCTAATCAGTGATGACTGATCAGGTGCACAGCAGCTGTTCAGGTGCACTGCTGCTGGTGCACTCTGGGAAGTGAAGTTCTATGGGGCAATTTTCTTAAAATGAGATTCAGCTTAACACCTCCCACTTGAGCTCCTGGTTTCTCACAAGCCAGAGAGGTCACTCAAACCCTTCATACTTCTGTTTGTTCTTCAGTGGGAAGTAAGATGACAAGACGTCGAACATCTCTGTGAAGAATTGTGGCTGGGATTTTAGTTCGAAGGCTCTTGGTTCTTTCACTGTTTGCTCTTGTGGTGTGAACAGGATAGCTGGGAACAGTCTTCACAAGCACATCTCTTACGATGCCTTTGTTGTCAGCATTGACATCAACCACTCTAGCCAGCCTGTACTGTCCTCTCAGGGCATTTTGGTCAGCTAACCAGACCACATCTCCAACGGCAACATTTCGTTCTTTGGTGTGCCATTTGTTCCTTATGAACAAATTAGGTCCAGCCAATTGGCTCCACTTCTTCCAGAAATTGCTCACCTCTGCTTCAATACGTTTTAGTCTTTTGTAAGGGTAGCCGTCAAACTGAAAATCTCCAGTGTCACCCTTTAGATTGGCACGTCCCAAAAGCAGAGAATTCGGGGTGATGTACTCTACACAGTCTTCTCTGCTTTGAGTTCTTGCATCGATGGGTCTCTCATTCGCAAGGTTGGCTGCCATGTAGAGAAAGGTTTGGAATTCTCCCCATGTGAAAACACCATCTCCACCGAGGTTACTCAATGCCCGCTTTACTATCTTGACAGCTGCTTCTGCTGCACCATTCCTATGGGGAGAGTCAGCAGGGTGGATCATCCACGACCATTCTGTACCATGCTTGGCAGCTTTGTCCTCAAGTTCAGACTTGTTTAGTTGGTTGAGGAATTTGTGAAGCTTCTCCAGCACAGGTCTGGCTCCCACAAAGTTTGTGCCAGGGTCTGACCAGAGTTTCCTGGGATGTCCTCTCAGTGAAGTGAACCTTTGATAGGCTAGCAGAAATCCTTCAGATGACATGTCACTCACCACTTCTGTGTGTATGGCTTGGGAAGCCATACAGCAGAAGACTATCCCCCATACTCTGAGTCTAGTTCTCTTCTTGACCTCATCTTTTACTTCATAAGGGCCGAACAGGTCCATGGTTGTGAATTCAAAAGGTGCAGCTGGACCTGTTCGCTCTGGAGGCAGGTCAGCCATGATTTGTTGACACAGTTTTGCCTTGTTTTTCCTGCAGACCACACAGCTGTCTACAATTTTCTTAGCAAGTCTACGGCCTTTTATTACCCAGGCTTTCTTCCTCATCCGGAGAAGGGTTCCTGCCACTCCCTCGTGATTGCTTTGTGGGATTCCCGTGCCAGCAGTGTAGACACCCATGCTTCAAATGGTAAAACTGGCACTGTGCTCTTATCTTCATTGAACGTCTGAATCCTACCTCCGCAAACTAGCAGTCCAGAGTTTGAATCTTTGTATACCGCCAATCTGCTAAGAGTCGTGTCTGAGAAAACTGTACTGTCCTGAGCTGCGAGGAAGAGGTCTGTTAGTGCATCTTCCTGGTCTTTGACAGTAATCACAGATTGCTTGGGTGATCTTACCTCCCACTCTGACTGTTTAGGGGCCTTATACTTCCTCTTTAGCCACTGCTTGGCAGCTAGACAAACCCAGGCAACGACTCTCACCAGTTGGGACAGGCTACTAAATCTTCTTACTTCCACAAGATCTTTAACCCAGCCAGTGGGCCTCCGTCCTAGAAGAGTTGGGTTAATTCCCCCTTGAGATTCACTCATTGGACTTTCCTGAGTGCCTTCCTGCTGACTCCTTCTTGCTTGAGCTCTTGTTAATGCACATGAGAATGCCTTCCTCTGGAGCCTGTTTACATTCTCCCTGGCCTGAGCTGCAACCTCACCAGCTGATTTTATAGGCCACTCCTCCACTGGCAACTTCAGGAAATCCGGTCCAGTTTGCCATGTGGAATTTTCCTCCAAATCACCAGGAGCGCCCCCTCTTGTTATGATGTCAGCTATGTTTAGATCTCCACGGATCCACCACCAGTCTTGCATTAGTCCAGCCTTCTGGATTTCTCCCACTCTATTTGCGAAGAAGTTTTGTACCCATAACTGACTCTTTGAATGGCTCCCAAGACAGTTTGACTGTCCACATACTTTCTGATCCTGGCTGCAAAGACAGCACCACACATTTCAGCTTTTACAGCTTCTCCCTTTTGATCTAGGGGTGTCAGTTTGGCTTTTGATTCAACTAAACGAACCTCAGTGCCTTGATTCGTCTCCCATCGTAAGTACATCACAGCGCCATAGGCTTTGTCACTTCCATCTGAGAACGTAATGCCCCAAGGTTTCCCTTCCCAGCCAGCTGGTGTGAGGCTTCTGTCCAAGCTGCACATATTCTTCGAAAAGCTGTATGGCTTCTTCTCTGAGGCCTTCTGAGAGAGGTTGGTCCCAGGTTTCTTGGGTTAGTTTTCCACCCCTCATCTTCTTTTTCCTTCTGGAAAAGTTAACTGAGGTTAACATGTACAACTTGTCTTCATCCGCTTGGTAGCCAATACCCAAGGCTTTGTTGTCTACGCCCCTCATTTGATTTGGAAGAATCAAGGTTCTGCTTTGTATCTCTGTTAGGACATCTGTCTCATTTCCTTGCCCCCACTTTGCCCTGACCGACCCATGGTTTGAGGAAGAAACCTCCAGCTTTCAAGATCTCTTCCACATTTGCTGTGATTTTGTTAAGTTTACTTAAGTCATTTTGGGAGGTTAAGAGGTCATCCACATAACTGTCCTCTTCAATGACTCTACGTTCATCCTCCAAGTGGAGAAAGTTGGGCAGGCTTGCTGTTTCCCTCATAGCCAACTGAGCAATGCAACCAGCAGGTCTGTCCCCCATGTTGACTCTTGTAATTGCATATTCACGTATCTCTTCATCTGGGTTGTCCCTCCAGAGGAACCTGTGAAGATGCTTCTCACGCTCCTCCAGCCATACAGAGTTGTACATCTTTTTGATGTCTCCTAGAGCTGCATACGTCCCTTCTCTGAACCTCAGCAGGACAGCTCTGATAGGGTTGAGGACGTCTGGTCCCTTCAGAAGAAGATCATTCATACACACACCTTTGTATTTCTGGCTGCTATTCCATACAATACGAACTGGTGTTGTCATAGAATGAGGATTTGGTGCCACCAGGTGGCTCACGTACCACACTGGTCCGTTCCACTCGTCCCATGATTTTGTTGGTGAGTTTTATGGCTACGCCTCGTTCGACCATTTCGTGGATCTGGGTAGCATATGCAACTTTCCAGTCTGGCTCTCTGCTTAGTTGTTTTTCCATCCTTAATAAACAAGCTTTGATTGCACCTTTGTTGTTTGGGAGAGAAGCAGGATCTACCGTCCAAGGATACTTTGCATCCCAATGCAGAGCTGGTGTGTGAGCATCACCCTTCTTGTAGGTGAGGCCTCCTTTAATTACCTCTAGCTCTCGCTCCTCTGCCAGGGTCATTTCTTTTCCTCTTGGTGGACGGTTTCCACATCGGCATCTTCCACATCTTGGCTCACATGCAGCTCCGATGCTGTCCCAGCGCCACCACTCCAGAAACTCACGATTACTGGCAGCTGCAAATCTGGTCTTAGCCACATCCTCCTGCTGTAGCTGGGCTTTGTCAGTAGTAGGACTTATGATCTCTTGGTATTTGACAGCAGCTGTCCTCATGGAGCGAGCAAAGTGTGTCTTTGACTCATATACTGCAACTTCCACCTCTTCAAATAGATCGGGATGTGCTCCACCCACCGTCTTCCCCAATGGGCCCTCCCACAAGACGAGGTCTCCAATGATTTTTATTCTCTGTGGAGCGAGTCTTCCCTCTCTGTGGCTAATCAGAAGTTCAACCTCTTCTGGTCTTTCCAATTCTTCAAGTTTGACTTCCGGGAAAAACGTTTTCAACTTTTCTGGTTTAATTACTTGGTGTACTCTGGCGATTTCGTCCAAGCCGTAGCAGACCATTTCATGAGCTCTCTCTGTTCCTTTAGGTGTCTTGACTCTTTCAGTAGATACCTTTGTGTTCTCACCTTCATGGTCATACCACCAACTCCATGCACAACTAAAGTTATCTTCTCATGTCTTAACCTCAGTCTTTCTGCAGCCTTATGGGTTATGTAGTTTGTATCTGAAGCGAGGTCGATTAAAGTCCCAATCTTCTGCCCTGCATTTGCAGTGACTTGCATCAACATCATGATGACAGGAAGTTCAGGGAGTCCATTTCTTTGCAGTAGCTCAGACTGGCCTGAAGCATCGAATGTCCCTGCGGTTTTGCTGGTGTTGGTGAAAGCCTTTCTGCACCGATCTGCCATTTCTGGAGAAAGTTCAGACAAGAATCCCTCTTGTTCCTCTGTTAGTTTGCTTTCACCTTTGCTGTTTCTTGCACTCTCTCTCTTTTCACCTCTTCTGACTTCTCCTTTTGGGCAGAGGAAAAAATGGTGGTCCGGGGCACCACCTTCCCTTTTACAGTCTTCATTTCTGCATAAGAAAGTGTCTCTGCAGTATCCATCTGCATCATGGCATCCGAGACATTTTCTGCATGCTCCTAGCTTTCTCAGTACAGCCTTCTTTTCAGGTAGCTTAAGTCTTTTGAACTTTCTACAGAAGAAAATCTTGTTGTTGTGCCCACTTTCACCACAGACACCACACACCTCACCAAAGTCTCCTTTCTTTGTGGTTCTTGTTGAGGCAGTCTTTCTGTCATACTTCTACTCTGACCAATCTGATTTATCCAACTTCTCCACAGTTCTGAGCTGTTCAAGTCTCTCTAGTATTTCTTCTTGACTCTTCAGGAACTTCAAGAGCATGTCAAAGTGGTTATCTGATGTGACGTTGTTTCTGGGTTCGACCATGAACATCACTTTTAATAAAGTCAGGCAACTTGCTTTCAATGGTTTTAATTACCAGTGGGTTACCAGAGTTCAGATCCAGAGACCAGAGTTTCCTAACTCTGTGAGGTCTGCCAGGGCCTTCTCCACTGTCTGTATGAGGTCAATGACTTTTCTTGGCTTGTTCCCTTTCACATGTGGCATCTTCTCAAGCTCTTCAAGGATTTCCACTATGATGGTTGATTTGTTGCCATATCTGTTCTCCAGGACTCTGAACATGTCATTAGCAGTGGTGTAGGTTGAAAGTCTGAGGTCTCTTGAGATTTTGTCATCCACACTCTCCAAAAGTTGAATTTTCTTCACTTCAGTTGATCCGGATGGCTCTCCCTGCTTCTGCAGGCTTTCCCAGTCTTTCCTCCATCTGTGATATTCTCTCTTGGTTCCATTGAAGATAGGTAGAGAGGTTGGCTTGATTCTTAATATTGGTGTGGCTGTTGCCGATTGGGGTAATGGTTTCACTCCTGTGCCTTGCACATTGATGGTCCGTGCAGTGACAATTCCACTTTCCTTAACTCAAGCCTGTTGTGAAATGCTCGTACATCCTTGACTCTTCCATCTAATTCCTCCTTTAATTCACAGGGATCCATCTCTCCCATATTAACATTGCTGAGATGGCCTCTTTTCTTCTGTTTTCCAAGAGAGCGAGGTGCACTTCAAAGCCCTCTAAATTGGCACTTTCCACAGGTACATCAGCCGCTTTCTCATTGACTTTTTCTGCTTCCAGAATTGCCCCCAAGAAGTTCACTTCTTCCATACCTCGACCACAGGTTTGTTTGAACAATGTCTCTTATTTCCACCAACTTCGCTTCACGGGTAAATGTACAAAACAGCAGGGGATCAAATACTTTTTCCCCCTCACTGATTGCCCCTTATTTGGGCTCGCCATACCTGTCTCTCGTCAACTGACCCGCTTGTGTTGTTTCGTTGTGTGTCCAACTATGCATGCTTTCAAAAAAAAAAAACGCCCAACTCTACCTCTGATTGGCTTACCATGAAATTTTACTCAACCGCAGCCAATCGACAACGTTTATGCGCTTGTCTCGTGCACTGGACACTAATCAAGGAAGAGTAGTAAAAATAAGCCTTTGCCTCTCTGCTCAGAGATCTAGACTTAGGCTGAATCCCATTTCTCTGTCTTACCCCTACCCCTACCCCTTGGCCCTTGAAAACAAGGGGTAAGGGGTAGGGGTGAAAACATACCCCTATGAAATGGGACACCACTTGTTACATCACCATACAGAATTGATCACAAACTTCCAAGATGCTTTCTCTGTCTGTTGATTGTGTGGGTTTTGACAACAGTTGCATATACATTTATATATTTTATATAGTTAATATTTATTTTATGTTCACTTTGGTGGTGCAGAGGCAGATGTTCTTTCTGTGTAGTACTTCCCAGCCAACATGTACATATTGGCCCCATATGGGTTACAAATGGGCTCAATGGGTACCAAGTGGGCATGGGCTTTAACTGGGCAAAATGTCTAGGCCCCATAGGGGATATAGTGGGCAAAGTGGGCATGGGATGAAGTAGGCGATTTATGTGGGCCCCATGTGGGTTACCTACATGAGACCCACATGGAAAGCCCATGAGGGCCAACTCTAAGGGCACCATAGGGATATGAGTGGGCAAAGTGGGCATGGGATGGAAGTAGGTGATTTATGTGGGCCCCATGTGGGTTACCTAACATGAGACCCACATGGAAAGCCCATGAAGGCCAATTTTAAGGGCCCCATAGGGGATATGAGTGGGCAAAGTGGGCATGGGATGGAAGTAGGAGATTTATGTGGGCCCCATGTGGGTTACCTAACATGAGACCCACATGGAAAGCCCATGAAGACCAACTCTAAGGGCCCCATAGGGGATATGAGTGGGCAAAGTGGGCATGGGATGGAAGTAGGCGATTTATGTGGGCCCCATGTGGGTTACCTAACATGAGACCCACATGGAAAGCCCATGAGGGCCAACTCTAAGGGCCCCATAGGGGATATGAGTGGGCAAAGTGGGCATGGGATGGAAGTAGGCAATTTATGTGGGCCCCATGTGGTTACCTAACATGAGACCCACATGGAAAGCCCATGAGGGCCAACTCTAAGTGCCCCATAGGGGATATGAGTGGGCAAAGTGGGCATGGGATGGAAGTAGGCAATTTATGTGGGCCCCATGTGGGTTACCTAACATGAGACCCACATGGAAAGCCCATGAGGGCCAACTCTAAGGGCCCCATAGGGGATATGAGTGGGCAAAGTGGGCATGGGATGGAAGTAGGCGATTTATGTGGGCCCCATGTGGGTTACCTAACATGAGACCCACATGGAAAGCCCATGAGGGCCAACTCTAAGGGTACCATAGGGGATATGAGTGGGCAAAGTGGGCATGGGATGGAAGTAGGTGATTTATGTGGGCCCCATGTGGGTTACCTAACATGAGACCCACATGGAAAGCCCATGAAGGCCAACTCTAAGGGCCCCATAGGGGATATGAGTGGGCAAAGTGGGCATGGGATGGAAGTAGGAGATTATGTGGGCCCCATGTGGGTTACCTAACATGAGACCCACATGGAAAGCCCATGAAGACCAACTCTAAGGGCCCCATAGGGGATATGAGTGGGCAAAGTGGGCATGGGATGGAAGTAGGCGATTACTGTGGGCCCCATGAGGTTACCTAACATGAGACCCACATGGAAAGCCCTTGTGGGCCAACTTAAGGGCCCCAAAGGGGATATGAGTAGGAGAAGTGGTCATGGGATGGAAGTAGGCGGATTTATGTGGGCCCCATGTGGGTTACCTAACATGAGACTCACATGTTACATGTTCCTCTTATTTTTAGAGCACTACTGGCCAAAGGTTAGGCAGCTTTCTGATGCTGTGTTGTTGTTTTTTTAATGTTTTTTTTTCTACAGAACTCTGTTATTTTTTGCATCTTAAAAACATCCAAATCCCAGTTAAACATGGTGGACTATCTTTTATAATCATAATTAATGTAAATACAGACATATGATAGGCTTACATGGACATGTGAAACATTCTCAGTTCAGAATAAATCAGGGTATAAACCCTGATTAAGATCTACAGGTTATAGTTTCCTTCTTCATAACTCTGTGACTGTAGACAGAAAGCAACAAAATTCAGGAGTGCTGTAACAAGGTGGACTGCCGTTGGTGTTAGACTGGATTGCTCTGTATTCATACAGTCAATATTACAGTCAAACTTGCAAACAACGTGACAGCATTGTCATCAGCATTGTCTGCTGTGGCATGTTTGGCAGGTAGGCCTAGCGTGTGGTTGGACAGGCTTGTAAGGAGAGCTGGTCTGTGGTTGGCCAGACCTGATTAAACTCTTTTACTAGGATTTTAGTGCTCTCTTACCTCTGACACATCACATTGCGGGGGGAAAACACAACACAAGTAAGCAGCTGCAGTTCTATGGGGCTGAAGCGGATGGAATGGCCAGGCAGGTTGAAGCTGACAATTGTCTACAACAGCAATTCCTCAACACTATAGAAGGGCCGGGATTCTGTAGGCCAATGCATTTTGACCGCCAGATTCCAAACTCTATAATCTCTCAAGATAATATATCTTTTAGAAAAACGAAATAACACCAAAATGTACAATTTATCGAGTTCAATTATGCACTGAGTAGCCCAGGTGTCAATAATTCATATCATGGCCTAGTAAAATGTAATTATTTTCATATCTGAAAAAAGATGGTATCGAATTCATTCACATAACTCATAACAGGCAATAAAAGTATCTTATTTGAACATTTATAACCTAACCTAGCCTGGCACTGCCTATGTTGGCGTCTGCTGTGGTGGCATGCGCTGCTCGGACCGTGGCCCAGTGCCCTTTTCCCTTCTATAAACTCGGCTCTCAGCTTCATGAAATTTCTCTGAATAAATTTACTGTTGGTGCACTCATTGGAGCGGATGTGTGCAGTGAATCCAGCCACTTTGAGGATGTGTGAAGTTATATAAACACGTAGGCAACCACCGGCCACCTAGCTACATGGAGCCTACCGCTCCTTCCACAGAGAGAGCACCGGTGCTGCCTGCTGATTCAGAACAGTGTCCATTTACACCGTATTTATTGTGGTATCCTGCTTTACCGATTCTGGCTTTGCCTTCGGTCTATCGCTGATGCTCACACTTGTTGCTCTACACCGCTTAACGTTTCTCTGATAGAGACGCTTATAGTTACCAAGCAAATATGACAGTGTATGGCAGAAATAGGAGAAAGTGATTTTATTTTTTTTGCCTTGTGTGAAGGCTAATGTATAAACAAACTGTTTTAAATGAAAATATAGACTTTCTGTGAAAAGTCAGATACCGGCAGGATTGTATTTTTTCATCCAGCAAAGTTATTTCATATATAAATTTAAAAGCAGTCAAAATGACCGTCATGGCTGTTCAGTGTTAAGCCACTGGATAGCCTATAGATTTCACAATAATAATTGTATAGACAAGAATAAAACAAAAGAAAAAAAAGACTAATTGATACGTATTACGTACATATACGTACGTAATACGTATCAATTATTATTTTTTTCTTTGGTTTTATTTTATATATATGCTGGCCAGGCTTTTTAAAAATAAGAGTTCAGTTTAAACGCATGCGTATTGCAACATACTATAACGGTCACACTGCGCGCTTTTATTTTGAATTTTAACGGATCAGCGCCGACAGCAGCAGTAGCAGAGCAGACGTCGCAGCAGCAGCTCGCTCTCAACACTGGTGAGTAGCATACCTGTCTCTCTGTTATGTAAAATGATGTAGACGTCTTGCATTACACCATCATTACTATCTATCGAAGTAATGTGAGCTAGTTTAAAACAATGGCGAATTTACAAAAATGCTTGTTAGACTAAGCTAATGTTGTGTGTTTTAGCTAGCTAACTTTAGCTAACGTTAGTAGTTAGGCCTAATCAACCCAGTTAGTCGACATAACGTTACTGGTTTTATACAGCCCCTCTCGAAACCAATGGCAGAATAAACTATTTGGAGGCAGTATTCTAAACCATTTTGAACACAAAAATGCAAGCTGAATTAGCACATTGGGCGGCTCTTTTTTTTTTTTTTTGCTTCTGCCGCTTTTTTCTTTTTAGTTTTGTGTGAATTAGTTAAAAGACATTTGTTAGTAATGTACAAAACAAGCTGTGTAAGCTGTGATGAAGCTTGTGTTACATAAAGTAATTGTTTAAGCTATATCCGTTTCAGCTGCAGTTGTATGAATCTAGGTTTGAATCTATGAATCTAGTTTGTTTTTCCTGAGTGGGTATTCTTTTTAAGAAAATGCTGTCTTTCTCAGTGTAAACTCAATAAGTCTCCATTTTTTTTTACTGGAATCTTGTTTGTTTACTTCATAATGTGTGTTGCAGTGACAGTGTCTCCCCAACCCTTATGCAATCACTGCTGCAAATAAATGCAATGCAAATGCAATACATGTATTAAGTGTGGGAAAAAAATCTTAAATCCACCAGCCATTTTCATTTGCAACAATCTCAAAAAAGGCTGCAAAATCCGTGTCTATGAAAGGCAATTATTTCCTCACGTTTCAAAAGACATTCCTGAAGGTGTTGAACTGAAACAGCCCCATGTATCTGGACCACTGCCAGCAGATTTTTCCATGCATCAGGGTGTTCAATATAAAATGTATAAACTCAAAGACACAATCATCTCAAACTCCAGTGGTTCCAACTGTTTTGAACTGAGAGGCAGAGTTGCAATTGTGAGGAATATTGTACATTCCACTGCAGAAACACATATAGTGTATGAACTTTTTGAAACAGGGGCATGTTTTTTCAACTACCCCATTGATTCGACATGTCTTGGAGTTTGTTTACTATCAAAACTGTCTGGTCAGCTTGCCAGTGCTCCAGTAACAGACTTTACAAAACCACTGCTGTTATTGCCTCTTCAGAAAATGTTTGTGGCGTTGCCTCAACTACACAGCACATAACATGATGAACTTTGCAGGATGCCCTCATTCAGTGTGGTGGAGTTTGTGGATGAAATTGACCCTGATGGCTGCAAGAAGGTGGACATCATTCCATCAGAATGGTTCGAGGGCACCGACGGAAAATTATGCTGGTGGCCACCAGCCACATTGCTCAATGTGACCAAGGCCGTGAAAGAGAGCACACCACCAGCTCAAAACTGGATTCTGTGTAATATGCGTGTGATGGGAAATGCAGGTAACTTTAATTTTCCTAATTAACTACTGCTCTATTTCTAGATCATCATTACAAACAGGCAAGATCACACCAAACCAATTAAATTGATTTCAGTCCTCACACATGTCATAGTTGCTCTCGGTGTGCTCTTGATTGCATACCTGCAACCACACTATCCCTCTGCAGATTAGACATCTGCTTCATATTATGTATACTGTATGTGCATGTTTTTTTTTCAATTCATACTGCTACATACAGATGTGCACTGTGATACTCTCTGCAGCTCATATCTGTGTGACAGTAGAAGAAGAGGAAGACTGACTAGTTTATAAGCCGTCACACTTCTATCAAGTAAATTCCTGACCATGAGATTTACAGCAGTGATTGTATTTTACAGTGGCATTGTATTTTACAGCTACTTATGCGGAGGCCAGGGTAAAGCTTCATCAAGCCGAGTATACATCCGACCTGACAGACACCGAAGATGGCTTGATAAAGAGAAAGTAGGTGTTTGTGGGGAATACAGGTTAAAAGTAATTTCCATAATATAGAATCAGTAGGTATGGTTTACCTTAAATATCTTCATATTAACCTCTCTAGGGCAAGATCAAAACTCTTCCAGAGTCAGAGCAAGCATCTAGAATCAAGTGAGCATTCTGATTCAGAGGACGAACTTCCACCCACTCCCCCAGAAAAACACCTTTGGCCAGCAGCAAATAAATGACCAGCCAGATTACCAGCCCCACTGCCCAGCGAGTTGCCAGTGCCACCGTCCAGCAGATCGCCAGCCCCACTGCCCAGCGAGTTGCCAGCCCCAGTTGTGAAGCCATGTTCTCTAAACTTCTTACAATTGTTGAAGAAATTAAGGAGACCCAGAAGGTTCATGGTAAGATGCTAAATGCCTTGCTGAAGAAGCAAGATACATCAGTGATGGAGGTTCCTGATGGTGTGGTTTTCCCACTGCAAACTCAAGCAGACGTTGAGGCGCTTGAGGAGCTACTGGGGGACCGCAGTCTAATGTCTGCTGTTGTAGGTATTTATTTATTTATTTATTTATTTCCTTATGGTCTTGGCAGTTATTGTAAGCCTTTTTTTCTCCTTTTGGTTCTCATTCCTAGGTTGCCATGGTGGCAGACATAGGGGGCACAAATGTAGATGACGCAACGAGACGAATGATGAAATACATTCTGTCAAACGAGCTGGCATTGGACTACAACATGTTTGGCCGTCACGGGAAAAAGAAGTTTAAGGACTTGTGTCTTTTCAACGTTCTGTACGGTAAGTAAATCAGAGAAGTTCTACAACTATTGAAAATAATTTGTTGAAAAACATTCCATCTGCAAGGATTAAGGCTGAATCCTATTTCTCCATCTTACCCCTGCCCCTTACTCCTTACCACTAGCCCTTGGCCCTTGACACCGAGTGGTAAGGGCTAGGAGTGAAAACATACCCCTATGAAATGGGACACCACTTTTTTTAAATCATCATACAGTATTGATCACAAACTTCCAAGATGCTGTCTGTAAGTGTGTCTATATGTTGATTGTGTGGGTTTTGACAACAGTGTCGTGCATTTAAATATTTAGTTATTTTTTTGTTCCCTTTGGTGGTGGTGGTGCAGATGTTCTTATCTGTGTAGTACTTAGGTATTACTTTTTTTCAGTGAAATAATTTTTTTTTGCTTTAATCCCTGTATCTGTTTGCGGCCCACATTTCATATGGACTTACATTTATTTTGAATACGCACCAGTAAGGTAGGGAGCACGGTGGCATTTTCAAATTAAAGTAAATTAGAGGAAACATTTTTCACAAGATGAAAATGCAAGGAACATCCTGGACTGCACTATTTTGAGAACTGCTCATCTAATTATTTTTAATACTAAATAAGTTTAAATCAACATATAAATAGCAATCTTTTTATACAAATAATGCTGGTTATATTGGCATTTCAAACCTGAAGCCTGCATTTTACAATTGAAGCCTCAACTAAAGTGTATCAGCTATTGCTTTTAATGTATTTTGGCATTTTAATGTGACAAAATGTGCATCATTTTATAATTATTTGTACACACCTAACAAAGCTCCTAGATATTAATTATGATTATGAGGGAAACTGTTTTAAGTTCAAATACTTCATAAATACATAACATATCCTTCATACTTTTGCTAATATAGCACTGAATTTGGCAATTTTCCAATTCTAAATGGTGTTTAAAGAGTTTTTTTTAATGTTAACTTATACTGTCAACCAAATTTGTTTTACAGAGGCTCTTAAGAAGAATTCGTTGACTGCACAGGTGAACCAGCAGGAGGCAGAGAGGGCACTGTCGAAATGGTTCACTGGGGCAAGAGACAGGAGGACGAAGGTTATCTAGACAGCCAGTGCCAAATTAAACAGAACTGAGCAGTGGTGGAATGTGAGTGCAGAACATTTGTATTCAGCTAAAAGTAGATTTAAACTGTAAAATATTTATAATTTTTCATCAATATTTTTATCACATGTTAAAAAATATTGACACACTGTTATTTTCATTAATGAATGTTGATCATTTTGTCTATCAACAAAAACTTTCTAAATAAAAAGTTGAAATCAGAGAATGTGGCCATTTTTAAAGAACCTGACTCAAACTGGTAATTTTTTTTTATTAATTGTTGCAGCTCTAGGATGGTTTAATCAAATTGTACTGAGTACTCAATTAGGATTTTAAAAAACATGTCTTGCCTAGCTGGGGCCCATCTAAAACCTGATGTAATCCTGCCTTAGACCCACATGGGCAATTGGCCCGGGGCCATGGAACCCTTGGACAATCCCACTTGCAACCCATATTTCAGCTCATACTTCCCCATGTAGGCCCCACATAAGATTTAAAGCTGGGACCAAGATGGGTCTTGTCTGCGTCGCCCATCTGGGGCCAGTTTAAAACCTGGTGTAATCCTGCTTTCGACCCACATGGGCAAGTGGCTTGGGGCCAACATGGAAACTGCGGACAATCCCATTTGCAACCCATATTTCAGCTCATACTTCCCCATGTAGGCCCCACATAAGATTTAAAGCTGGGACCAAGATGGGTCTTGTCTGCGTCGCCCATCTGGGGCCAGTTTAAAACCTGGTGTAATCCTGCTTTCGACCCACATGGGCAAGTGGCTTGGGGCCAACATGGAAACTGCGGACAATCCCACTTGCAACCCATATTTTAGCCCATACTGTCCCCATGTAGGCCCCACATAGGACTTAAAGCTAGGACCAAGATGGGTCTTGTCTGTTTTGCCCAGCTGGGGCCCATCTAAAACCTGGTGTGATCCTGCCTTAAACCCACATGGGCAATTGGCTTGGGGCCAACATGGAATCTGCGGACAATCCCCCATATTTCAGCCCATACTGGCCCCATGTAGGCCCCACATAGGACTTAAGCTGGGACCAAGATGGGTCTTGTCTGTTTAGCCCAGCTGGGGCCCATCTACAACCTGGTGTAATCCTGCCTTAAACCCACATGGGCAATTGGCTTGGGGCCAACATGGAACCCGCGGACAATCCCATATGGGTGTGATCTGACAATCCCACATGGGCCCCATGATTCTGCCCACTTTTTACCCACATGGGCCCCGCATAAAAATGTTGGCTGGGTTAGGTCTGTTTGCAATACATATGTGTATACACATGTATTATGTATACATACATATACACCCTGTATACATAGTGTGTTGTATCTGTTTTAGTTATCACAGTTTTGAATGTCATTGATGTTCAGAAAAACATTTTGTTAACAATAAATTAAACATAACAGGCAAACACACAGAACCATAATCAACTATTAACAACTAACATGTCACACACATAATAAGGCACTCATATGTGTAAAACTAAAAAAAACACACAAGACCACAAACAAACAAATTAACTACAGCTGTTCTGATATTCCAGACCAGTCTGAAGCCTGTTGGCCTCACATTTCCTCAGTGTCCCATATCAAAACCAACAACAATATACAAGTGCATGAACAGGAATTAATTACAAATGATTACAATTATACAGTACCAATGCAATAATGAATGTGTAGAACATGAACATATGAATTAGGAAACTTCTGCTCGTTTTCAGCCCGAAAGTGGATCAGCTGCTGTGTCCTTCTGTGTGATACAGGGTGGGATATGTAAAGCACGTAGCAATGTATCATAGACCGTTAATATTAATATATATATTAATATATATATATATATATATATATATATATATATTTATACACACACACACACATTCTATGCGATGCATACAGTCCATTCAAGGCAGAGAAATGCGGGACTGTTGTGCAAATAAACGTTAGCATTAGCAATTAGCGTTAGCATTGCAAGCTAGCGATTTTTAAAAAGTTTCAGTTAGGAACATGGTTGCGAGTATATATGTACAGGACTGCATAGACCACAAAACAAGACTGTTGTAACTTTTAAATAAATTATTTAAGCCGAAAGTACTTACATTTATGTGTCTCTCTGGTCGATGCGGCAGCCATTGTTGCTTGTGTGTTTCTAGGGCTATACAGCCCTCGGTCTATCCCCTACCCCTAACAATTGGCACACCACTAGGTCCCGCGTGAACGCGCAAAAACAAGGGGAAGGGATAAGACAGAGAAATGAGATTCAGCCTTAGACTTAGACTTCTCTTTATTGATCCTTGTGGGATGACTGCCGCAAGGAAATTGAAAATTCCAGCAGCAGTTTTAGCAAGAATAAAAATAAAAATAAAAAATAGATAAAAAAGACAGGATAAAGACAACAAAATAACAGTAATAATAATAACAATAAGAGTTGGTCTGATTAAAAAAACAGCTTCAATTGTAGTAACGCGCCACATTGTTTGGCAGTAACGGCGTTATTAACGCCGTTATTTATAACGCAGTTGTGCACTGCATTTAAATTTGTCGAAAACTTTCTAAAAAAAACTGTTTCTGGAACTATGCTGAAATTACATTAATATTTTGAAAATACACACACCTTACTATGATATCACATAGTTTGACGAGTCTAGCATTAGCGTTACGTTAATGTTAGATTCCCTGTTTGGTAAGTCATAGATAAAGACTTGCTGTCACAGACAGCAGCGGCTCCTACTCTGGCCAGGAGCAGAACTTTGTCTCTTTTCTGTGGCTGGGTTGCAGGTTGCAGGGTGGGGGTCTGGTCTATCCAACTAGTGGACAAGAAAATTCAACGCAGAAAAATCGTAGACCTTTATTAACCTTTTTGGTTTAAAACGTATCCCTCTACATTTTAACACTTCTCTATAAGTCAAGTTTTGACTTTGGTAAATGCTGATTTAAGGTTAGTAACTGTGGCTGGCATACGCTCCTTCAAGCTGGGCTTCTTGCACTAAAGCTAGTTCCTACTGTCTATTGCTAATAAGCTAGTTAACATGCTAATTATGCTTACATATGATGTTAAATAAAATAAATAGTTAATAAATAAATAAAATTAGAATTTCACTCACCAGAAAAACTGGAGCACCGACTTTTTGGAGGGTCTCTTAGTACAATAAAACACATAGCAACACATTTTTTGTCAGATATCTGGATGAAAAATTCTCTGAAAGGCAAAAACATGTCAAGTGCAGACTTGAATTAGCTTAGCTGAAGTCACGTAAATGCCTAGCAGAGCTGCAGCCTAGTGGCTATAGCCTCCTGTGACTACAGCCACCTGTCACTCAAAGTGTCAGACCCGGCTGGCAGAATAACCCAAACGCAGACAAGGAGAAGTTCAATGAGAGTTTATTGATACTAATCCGTGCACCAGATGACCAACCAAGGTGAAACAGAGGGAAATGCTGTGACGGCAGGTGAGTGAAGACAATCCGGGGGTGAAGAGTGTTGACGGTCCGTAGCAGGATAACTGGAGGTGAAGACAGAGAGACAGACGTTACCAAACACGAAGACAGACACGGAGCAAAACGACGACAGGCAAAAGTCAGATGAGACACCAAACACATACTGAGAAGACTAACGATCCGACAGGGACTGGATGTCAGGTCACGGTATAAGAGCCGTTGGTGATGATGATGAGACACAGGTGGGTGCTGGTGATTAGGCTGAGCAGGAACAGGTGTTGGTGATTAGGCTGAGCAGGAACAGGTGATGAGTGAAGGAGGCCACACCTCCCCAGGTTGCATGGCAACAGGAACCATGATGCACAGACCGAGACAACAAACATACAGACAGACAACAGGATCAGAGCGGGGGATGCCTGACAGTACCCCCCCCTCCGACGACCGCCTCCAGGCGGACCACCCGGAGCACTGGGCTGGCGATGGTAAAAGTCCCGTAGCAGACCATCATCCAGAATCTGGCGACAAGGTATCCAGCTCCGCTCCTCCGGTCCGTACCCCTCCCAATCCACCAGGTACTGAAACCGACGACCCCGCCGACGGGAGTCCATGATGCGATTGACGGTGTAAACGGGACCCCCATCAATCACACGCGGAGGTGGAGGACGAGTGGAGGGGGCAACAGGGGCTAAGCAGAACAGGTTTCAGCCGAGAAACATGGAAAGCAGGATGTACCTTGAGTGAGCGAGGCAGTGTCAACCTGACCACCGCAGGATTAATCAGGCGCTCCACAGTGAACGGCCCAATGAACCGGGGTGACAACTTCCGGGATTCAGTCCGCAGGGGCAAGTCTCGAGTTGACAGCCACACCCGGTCCCCAACAGAGTACCGTGGGCCGGAACGCGGTGGCGATTGGCCTGGGTTTGGTATTGACCAGAAACCCTCAGCAACGCAGTCCGTGCACGGTGCCAAGTCCTGTGGCAGCGGCGGATATGAGCCTGAACAGACGGCACCGCCAGATCCTTCTCCTGAGACGGAAACAAAGGGGGTTGGTAACCATATACGCATTGAAAAGGAGACATACCAGAAGCAGATGTAGGGAGCGTGTTGTGAGCATATTCCACCCAAGAAAGCTGAGATGCCCAGGAGCTGTGGTTCGCGGACACCAGGCAACGCAGTGTGGTCTCCATCTTCTGGTTAGCCCTTTCAGCTTGGCCATTGGTTTGAGGATGAAACCCAGATGACAGGCTGGCGGTGGCGCCGATGGCAGAGCAAAATGCCTTCCATACCGCCGAAGTGAATTGGGGACCACGGTCCGAGACAATGTCGCAAGGCAGACCATGAACACGGAAAACCTCCCTCACCAGAATCATGGCAGTCTCCTTGGCAGATGGAAGTTTAGGCAGAGGCAGGTAATGGGTGAATTTACTGAATCTGTCAACAACAGTGAGAATCACGGTGTTACCTTCAGAAGGAGGCAACCCGGTAACAAAGTCCAGCGCCAGGGCGACGAGGAATGGGCAGTGGCCGCAGAAGACCCGCAGCAGGCCGATTGGATCCCTTGTTCTGAGCACAAACAGGACATGCAGAAACAAAAACACGAGTATCCTCACTCATGGCAGGCCACCAGAAACGCCGCCGAAACATGGCCATAGTGCGCGCCACGCCAGGATGACATGAGGTCTTGGCAGAATGTGCCCATAGGAGTACATTAGAGCGGACAGTCTCAGGGACGAAAAGTCGCCCCGGAGGTCCGTTACCTGGGTCTGGTTGGTTGTGCAGAGTGGCCAATACTTCCTCCTCAACCCTCCAAAGGACAGCACCGATGACCTTGTCCCGAGGCAAGATGACTTCACGCTCCACTTCCTTCTCCTCCAGCACGGAATACATGCAAGACAAGGCATCAGGCTTGCCATTCCGAGAACCGGGCCTGAAAGTGAGGGAAAAGTTAAAACGTCCAAAGAACAGTGCCCATCGGGCCTGCCGGGGATTGAGTCGTCTGGCCGACCTGACATATTCCAGGTTCTTGTGGTCGGTCCAGACCACAAATGGTTGAGAGGCACCCTCCAACCAATGTCGCCACTCCTCCAATGCGAGCTTCACGGCCAGTAACTCGCGATTTCCCACGTCGTAGTTTCTCTCCGCAGGGGACAGACGACGAGACAGAAAGGCGCAGGGATGGAGCTTCCCGTCCTCAGCCGAACGTTGGGACAGGATAGCACCAACCCCGACGTCCGAAGCATCCACCTCGACCACGAACTGCCGGGACACGTCCGGTTGAGTGAGAATCGGAGCCGAGGTGAAACGACACTTCAACTCCAGAAAGGTGTCCTCAGCAGCAGTACTCCAGCAGAAATCCTTAAGACTTGAGGTCAAGGCGGTCAGGGGGGCGGCCACCCGACTGTAATCCCGTATGAAACGTCGGTAGAAGTTAGAAAATCCGAGGAAACGTTGAAGCTGCTTCCTGGTCTCCGGCGTAGCCACTCCAACACTCCACGTACCTTCTCCGGATCCATCTGGACTTGACCCTCAGACACGATGTACCCGAGGAAGGAGGTGGTGCGAGCGTTGAAGGCACATTTCTCCGCCTTAACAAAGAGTCGATTCTCCAACAGTCTCTGGAGCACCTGGAGAACATGTTGTTTGTGCTCCAAAACGTCCTTGGAATAGATAAGGATATCGTCCAGGTAGACAAACACAAACTGCCCCACCATGTCCCTGAGGACATCGTTGATAAGGCACTGAAACACAGCAGGCGCGTTAGTTAGTCCAAACGGCATGACCAGGTATTCAAAGTGACCCATAGGAGTGTTGAATGCAGTCAGCCACTCATCACCCTCCCTGATCCGTACCAGATGATACGCGTTCCGAAGGTCAAGCTTAGTAAAAATCACAGAGCCTTGCAGAGAATCAAAAGCAGAATCCATTAAGGGCAGAGGATACTTATTTTTAACGGTTATGTCATTAAGCCCACGATAGTCAATGCAGGGTCTCAGAGATCCATCCTTCTTACCCACAAAGAAGAATCCGGCTCCCAGAGGCGAGGAAGATGGACGGATTATTCCAACATCCAAGGAGTCCTTAATGTAGGTTTCCATAGCCTCCCATTCTGGTCTCGAGATGTTGTACAGCCGTCCCTTCGGGTAAGAGATGTTCTTCAGCAGTTCAATGGCCATATCATAAGGTCGGTGTGGAGGTAAGGATAATGCTCGTTCCTTACTGAAGACATCTCCCATGACATGATATTCCTGTGGTACTTGTGATAGATCAGGCGGCTCAGGCTGCAACCTCTGGGGAGAAACAGACTGAGAAACAGCAGATTTCAGACAATTAGCGTGACACCACGTGCTCCAACTAACTATCTTGCTATTACCCCAGTCAATAGCGGGATTATGCTTTATCAGCCACAGAAAACCCAGGACTAAAGGTATGAGAGGAGAAGGCATAACGTAGAAGGGGATCTCCTCCGAGTGATTACCAGATAGTAACATCTGAACAGGTTCGGTCCTGGCAGTGATGCGGTTAATAAGTCTTCCATCCAAAGTGGTTGCTTCCATGACTTTGGGTAATGCTACCTTAGAAAGTCCCAGCTGATCCACTAGTCCGGAATCCATAAAACAATCATCAGCTCCAGAGTCAATAAGCGCCTGTACCTCAATAGGTTGTCCTTTAAAAATCAACGTGGCGTGAAAATGTGCTCAAAGTTGAGGGTGGGGTGAACTAGAAGTGTGACTCGCCAGAATACTCCCCACATCTAGCAAGCCCGGTAGTTTCCCGACCGTTGAGGACAGGATGCCAGGTAATGGTTGGGTTGTCCGCAGTACAGACAGCTACCAGACTCCTTTCTCCGACGCCGCTCCTGCTCAGACAACCGCTGACGACCCATCTGCATGGGTTCGGACTCCGGAAACCCCTCCTCTCTCCTTGAGGCACGGACAACAGGAACCTCGGAGCTAACTGCCCCTTCATGATCTCTTCTCCGACGAGGTGTGGGTGACAGATTGGGCATCCTCTGTCTCCTCTCTCTCCCTCGCTCCAGACGACGATTATCCACCCGAACAGATAAAGAAATTAAGTCCTCCAACCCTGCCGATTCAGGGTAAGAAATCAGTTCATCCTTCATCTGCTCACACAGTCCCTTGTAGTAAGCCGCCTCCAGCGATTCATCATTCCAGCGGCTCTCCACTGCCAGCGTACGGAACTCAACGACGTACTCCGCGACACTGCGCGCTCCCTGTTGCAGCGAAGAGAGGCGTCTCGCGGCATCCTTGCCACGAACCGGCAGGTCAAATAATGTCCTTAATGCAGCCGTAAAGTCCAAATAAGAAAATGCCATCCCTTTGCCGTTCTCCCACACAGCTGTAGCCCATTCCAAAGCCTTGCCTCCTAATAATCCCGTCACAAACGCTATCTTAGCTCGGTCGGTAGCGTAGGATCGGGGCTGTTGCTCAAACACGAGTCCACATTGCATTAAAAATGAACGACACTTCCCAAAACTGCCTTCATATCTCTCCGGTGTGGGGACCCATGGCTCACGAACAGAGTCAATAGCAGGTCTTACCGTAACCGGCTCCGGTAGAGACACGGGTGCAGGCAAAGCGGACAAACTGGCGAGCTGGTTCTGGAGACCAGAAATGTTTGTAGTCAGTGACTGGAGCGTGTTCATGATCTCCTGGAGCGCGGCGCCGTGTTGTCCCAACAAAGTGCCCTGGTGTGAAACTGCCAGCTTCACCTCCAAGTCTGCTGGGTTCATAGTATGGTCGGATCGTTCTGTCAGACCCGGCTGGCAGAATAACCCAAACGCAGACAAGGAGAAGTTCAATGAGAGTTTATTGATACTAATACGTGCACCAGATGACCAACCAAGGTGAAACAGAGGGAAATGCTGTGACGGCAGGTGAGTGAAGACAATCCGGGGGTGAAGAGTGTTGACGGTCCGTAGCAGGATAACTGGAGGTGAAGACAGAGAGACAGACGTTACCAAATACGAAGACAGACACGGAGCAAAACGACGACAGGCAAAAGTCAGATGAGACACCAAACACATACTGAGAAGACTAACGATCCGACAGGGACTGGATGTCAGGTCACGGTATAAGAGCCGTTGGTGATGATGATGAGACACAGGTGGGTGCTGGTGATTAGGCTGAGCAGGAACAGGTGATGGTGATTAGGCTGAGCAGGAACAGGTGATGAGTGAAGGAGGCCACACCTCCCCAGGTTGCATGGCAACAGGAACCATGATGCACAGACCAAGACAACAAACATACAGACAGACAACAGGATCAGAGCGGGGGATGCCTGACACAAAGTGGCCAGTGCCCTTGATTATGTTGATCTTTAAGCCTGAATATAATTTGAACTGGATGAGTTGCTTCAGAATGGTTGAAAACTGGAAGCATTACCTATTTAGCATTAGCGATGTTGGCAATCTACCGGACCCATCTTGAAACACAGATCAAGGAGTCTAAAGCACGCGCAAGTCAGAGGGTTGCCCCGTGGCGCAATGAAAGTGAGAGCTGGCGTGCGCTGGCTAAGGTAGAATCCCAGTCCTTTGGGGATGGGCGCACCACCGGTCTATCTCGCCATTACTGTTGGGGAGGTGGAGCTTGAGCAAATGCAATAGGACCCAAAAGATAATGAAGTATGCCTGGGCAGGGCAAAGCCAGAGGAAACTCTGGTGGAGGCCTGTAGCGGTCGTGATGTGTTAATCCGTAATCCAGTCACACAGACCTCTGTAGAGTTATCTCGAGACACTTTAGTGATAGAGTAGGTCTAGAACACACTCAATAATTTACAAGGACCAAGCAGTTCTAGTAGTTTCCTCCAGAGCAAACAACAGAGCGACAGTGGCAAGGAAAAACTTCCTTTTAGGCAAAAACTTCGGACAGACCCAGGCTCTTGGTAGGCTGTGTCTGACGACCGGTTGGGGTTCAAATGAAGAGTGGCAATAACAGTCACAAAAAATAGTAGTTTGTAGTAATTCTTTGTAGTAGTTCATGACATAGCAGGGCACTGTGCGGCATTACAAGGCACAGCAAGACGTAGCAGGGCACAGCAGATTATAGCAGGATGTAACAGGGCATCGCAGAACATGTACCGGGACTATGGCGACAGCTGCTACCATGATTTTGATGCTGGGGAAAAAAAGAACATAAGGACTCCGGGGAATGACTCCCCAGAGCTAAGTTAGTAACAAGCATTTCTGGGACATGGATGCACACAAAATGGAAAGATAGAAAGATAGAAAGATAGAGGAGAGAGGAGCTCAGTGTGTCAAAGGAAGTCCCCCAGCTGTCTAAAACTATTACAGCATAACTAAGAGAGACAGCGTAAAGAGAGGAGCCTGGTCGGGCTAGAACTCTCCCCAACCGGATCGAGCTGTATGCCCTGCTTCCCTCTAGTTTCATTATATTATTGATTACACGATAGATCTGACAACTATGACAAGAAGCAGGTGGGCCGGGTTAGGCGGACGCTGCGACTCCTCACTCCCTAACAATATTCAATTTGATTTTATTTATATAGTGCTAAATCACAACAACAGTTATCTCTTTGCGCTTTTCATAGATTAGCAGGTCTAGGCCATACTCTGTGTTGTTATAGAGAGGGAGGAAGAGAGAGGTGCTCAGTGCATCATGGGAAATCCCCCAGCGGTCTAGGCCTAAAGCGGCGTAACTAAGGGATGGTTCAGGACTCTCCTGAGCCAGCCCTAACTATAAGCTTTATCAAAGAGGAAAGTTTTAAGCCTACTCTTAAATGTGTAGATGGTGTCTGCCTCCTGAACCCAAACTGGAACCTGGTTCCACAGGAGAAGAGCCTGATAGCTAAACGCTCTGGCTCCCATTGAACTTTTATAGACTGTAGGAACCACAAGTAATCCTGTATTCTGGGAGCGCAGTGCTCTCGTGGGGTAGTAAAGTACTATAAGCTCTTTAAGATAAGATGGTGCCTGACCATGAAGAGCTTTGTAGGTGAGAAGAAGGATTTTAAATTCTATTCTGGATCTTGTAGGAAGCCAATGCAGAGAAGCTAAAACAGGAGAGATGTGATCTCTTTTCCTGGTTCCTGTCAGAACACGTGCTGCAGAATTCTGGATCAGCTGAAGAGTCTTTTTGGACTTTTTCGAGCAGCCTGTTAATAGAGAATTGCAGTAATCCAGCCTAGAAGTAACAAATGCATCCTACTTTTTCTGAATCATTTTTAGACAGGATATTCCTGATTTTTGCAATATGACATAGGTGAAAAAAGGCGATCCTTGAAATTTGCTTTATGTGGGAATTAAAGGACATGTCCTGATCAAAGATAACTCCAAGATTCCTCACAGTGGTGCTGGAGGCCAGGGTGATGCCATCCAGAGGAACTATCTCTTTGGATAATGCGTCACGGAGGTGCTTGAGCCCCAGAGCAATAACGTCAGTTTTATCTGAGTCTAACATTTGAAATTTACAGGTCATCCAGGTTTTAATATCCTGAAGGCACATTTAAAGTTTAGCTAACTGATTAGTTTTATCCGGCTTGATTGATAGATATAATTGAGTATCATCTGCATAACAATGAAAGTTTATGGAGTGTTTCCTGATAATATGGCCTAAAGGAAGTATATATAAAGTGAACAGGATTGGACCGAGCACAGATCCTTGTGGGACTCCATGACTAACTTTGGCGTGCACTGAGGATTCATCGTTAACATGAACAAACTGAGATTGATCTGATAAATAAGACTTAAACCAGCTTAGAGCAGTTCCTTTAATGCCAATTAAATGTTCCAATCTCTGTAATAAGATATGATGGTCAATGGTATCAAATGCAGCACTAAGATCTAATAACACCAGTACAGAGAAAAGTCCTTTGTCAGACCCAATTATGTCATTAGTGTCTGCACAGAGACAGCACTTGTGAAAATTATGATGAACTCCTGACTGAAAATCCTCAAATAAGCTGTTGCTATGCAGAAAGTCACACAGCTGTTTTGCTACTGCTTTCTCAAGAATCTTAGAGAGAAATGGAAGGTTGGCTATAGGTCTATAGTTAGCGAAAACATCTGGCTAAAGGTTGGGCTTTTTCAGAAGAGGTTTAATTACAGCTACTTAAAGTACTGTGGTACATAGTCATTTAATAAAAACAGATTGGTTATATGTAGTAGAGAAGTGTTGACTAAGGGCAAAACTTCTTTAAGTAGCCTACTCGGGATGGGGTCTACGAGGCAGGTTGATGGTTTAGATGAAGACATAATTGAATTAAATTGATAAAGATAGAGTGAAGCAAAGAACTCCAAACATAAATCTGGTTTTACAGCTGTTTCTAAGGTTCCTGAGTTTAGAGATAAGTCAGTGCCAGTTAAAGGCAGGTCTTGGTGAATTTTGCTTCTAATAGTTATAATTTTATTATTGAAGGATCTCATAAAGTCGTTACTACTAAGAACTATAAGAATACTTGGCTCAATAGAGCTATGACCATCCGTCAGCCTGGCTACATTGCTGAAAAGAAACCTGGGGTTGTTCCTATTTTCCTCTATTAATGACAAATAGTACGCTGCTCTGGCATTACAGAGGGCCTTCCTATAAGTTTTAAGACTATCTTGCCAGATTAAACGAGAATTTTCCAGTTTGGTGGAATGCCAAATCTTCTCAAGTTTTTGCGATATTTGCTTTAATTTGCGAGTTTCAGTGTTATACCATGGAGCCGTCTTGGTTGTGTTATCTTTTTTTTTAGCTGCAACTCCACTTTCTTGGCCTGTGCCTCGAGGAATGTGAGTGTTAATATATTTGGGAAGGTAGGATTCATTTAGACTAACATATCCATCACCCAGCCAATTAAATAATTTTGATGGTTGGGGGGCAGACACCGTCACCATGGGGTTTTGTCTAGGTAACTCCTGGAATGGAGGAGCAGAGAAGTGTTTTAGACTGCGACTCTGCGTAGGGTTTTGACTATGTAACTCCTGAAATGGAGGAGCAGAGAAGTGTGTTAGACTGCGACTCTGCATAGGGTTTTGGGTGGGTAACTGCTGAAATAGAAGGGCAGAGAAGTGTGTTAGACTGGGACTCTGCCTCCTGGTCCCAACTCTGGATTGTCAGGGATAGGTCCACTAAAAAACTTGTCAAGATTTCTAGAAATGACAGCTGCTCCATCCCAAGTGGGATGAATGCAGTCTCTCCGAATCAGACCAGGTCTTCCCCAGAAAGACTGCCAGTGATCTACAAAGCCCACATCCTTATCTGGACCACACCTCGATAGCCAGCGGCAAAATGATGACATGCAGCTATACATGTCGTCACTGGTTAGATTTGGCAGGGGTCCAGAGAAAACTACGCCAGCAGTTTCAAATAAGACTCAATGTCGCCCGCTCTGGCCCCCGGGATGCACTTAACTACGGCCGCTGGCTTTGCTAACTTCACGTTTCTCAAAATGGAGTTGTCGATAATCAGAGTTGGTTTCTCAGCGGGTGTGTCGCTGGGTGGGGAAAATCTGTTAGAAACGTGATGGTGTGGTGACGTGGTGGTCCGTGGGCTTTGAAAGCTTACAACTATTTCTGCTTCGAACAGTCACCCAGCCATGCTTTCCTGGCTGCTCAGGAGTTGTCGGGGGACGGCTACCAGAGGCTAACTCAGGCTCAGGCCGGCCCGCACCAACTACAGGGGGGTGGTTAGCTACGGTAACTAACGACTGATCTATCATGGTGAGGATCTGGACTTCTAACTCACTAAGCCTCGCCTCCATGTCTATGAATAAACTACACTTGTTACACATATCCTTACCGCTAAAGGAGGCAGAGGAGTAACTAAACATCTCACACACCGAGCAAGAGAATATAGGAGAGGGAGACGACATGGCTAACTGCTAAGCTAAAGTCGCTAACAGCTAAGCTAAAGTCGCTAACAGCTGAGCTAAAGTACAGTAGCGTTAGATACCAAGCGTTCAAAACTGTTATTTAACAAAAGTTGCTGAAAGATGTAAAGAACTGTGAGTGCTTAGACAGAACTACTATAAGAATAAGTGTTTAGCGGAGAATTAGCCGCTGTCATGACAAATATAACAAATTGAACTGGTATTTAGCGAGCAGCTAAACAAACAAGCACCGGAAACGGAAATGAGTCAGGTACGCTTACCGCAGTACATCAGCACGTCACCTTGTCCAGGTCACCTTGCAGCCATAACCCCGCAAAAGGCCAAAATAGGCAATTTGGCTCTTTTTCTCTTTATTCTTCTCCTCCTCCTCAGCACTTGCTCATTCATGTTAAGGCTGCCATTACACAAACATTTCCAAATAAAAGCAAAAATGCTTACTTCCTCCATAACCTCCATGTCTTTAGTGCAACACCGCGCTTCGTCTGATGTCATTGTTATTGTTCTTGTGTGCATGCGGATCAGTTTGAAACTGCAAACAGTTCACACTTGAATCTTATATAGACCACATTTTAAAAGGTAATGTTAACAGCCAAACAATAAGATTTGCGGTGTGAACGTAGCCTACATATGACAAGTGTTTTGTTTGCATTATGTACAGTAAAGCCCCTTTTTTGTCTCCCTTTTCTTCTCCAGGTTATGGTAACATTGCCCCAAGCACTGAGGGAGGAAAAATCTTCTGCATTCTGTATGCAATATTTGGAATTCCGTTGTTTGGATTCCTCCTGGCAGGCGTCGGTGACCAGCTTGGTACCATATTTGTCAAAAGCATCGCTAATGTGGAGAAAATGTTCCGGGTGGGTCACAATGTAACTCTTATCATCTGTCAGTCATCTGTGTGGAAATAATATGGTTATACAATTGACATTTTTAATATTGACCCATAGTTTTAAATAAGGACAGTAACAGACTATAGGAAAAGACTCCCAGTAATAAAATGAGCCACATTAAGCACATTGTTGAAAGGCAACATAATGAGTTTCCGAAGAAAGGGCTTAAAGAAAACAATAGTATTGGCTAACAAATCAAAGACTGAATTACAAACAAACTAAAGCACAGGCCAACACCCTGCCCTTTGTTTACACACTGGCGCAGCACAGCCTGCTGCCAGCATACAAAGGCCAACGGGGAAGCCAAAATTGTGGGTTTTACTCCTTCCCTTGTCCAAGGAGCTGAGTAGAGGTGTACTCATTCAGCAATCAGACAACCTGGAAAAGCGAGGGAGGAGGCGCGCACACACACACACACACACACACACACACACACACACACACACACACACACACACACACACACACACACACACACACACACACACACACACACCCCTACCTATCAGGCCTTTCCAAACTAGCCTTCAACATTAGACTGTCTTACATTTGGAAAAAATGGAAAAAGCTAAACCCTTCACAAAACAAATAACCTAAATAACCTAAAAAGGGAGAATTTTAAAGTTGTGCAAACTAACATTTTTGGCTTAATATCAGTGGTTGATATTGGTGGCGAGATTCCACAAAATTGCATAGGAAAGGGATGTCAAAGGGACTTTAAATTACTATGTATGCATAATTTACCCACCAAACTGTCGTAATTCAACTATGACAAGGTAAACTCCATTTTGCATTATATCATCTCTTTAAATTATCTGTCCTCTAAATCTAAAATGTGTACCTCAATTAAGTGTCTGCTGAGTCTTGACCTCAGGCGTGAGACGCTGATGCGTTTATGTAACGTTGTATGTATGTTCGTTTCCGCAATAAACATGTTTGTACATTCCTCACTGCATTGGACATTAGGGCTGCGTTAAAATTTTTTATTTATGTCTATTTCCATTTCAATGATCCAACATTGATTCATAAAATTCAAAATCAATCTCTGTACCATATGAAACTAGAAAAACTAAGGAATTCATTGGTTGCCAATGTCATGCTAGCTTGTCGGGAAGGGGTTTTAAAAAACGTTACAAAGACTTGGCAAGGGAAAAACTGGCATGGCCATTTTAAAAGAGGTCTCTTGACCTCCTCAACTCAAAACTCAAGAGACCTGAATAAAATGTCACTCAATACGCACTGGCTGTAGAGGCAATATTCTTTAAACTTTTTAAACGGCCACAGGGTCAATGTGTGTATTTTCACTGACTTGCGGAACGGCTATGTTCTGGCTCCGTCGAGCCGCAGGCGTCCGGAGCAGATACGCAGTGCTTCTATTTTTGCCAGATGCTGGAAGGCTCTGCAGTACAGCACTGGGCAGATTGTGGGGGACAGGAAGTTGAGCACAGAAACAAATATCTGGTTAATTTTCAAAATAAAATAAACAATGCTCACGGCTAATTATATTTCCCTGTACGACATCTTGCAAACGTCATAATGGGCAGAGACAGGCCTGAAATCAACAGGTCACAGGTTTTCAGACACCAGTTCACCCTGTTTCTGGAAGTAGTACAAAATCACCAAATGATTTATGCCCCGTCACATCTTTCTCACGAGGACAACCTTAAAAAGGATATGGCATGAACAGTAGCAGGAGTGATGGGTGTGGATGGTAAGTAATTTTGTCCAAGAAATGCAAATAGAAAGCAAATTGTTTATTCATGTACTTTTAATGAGGAATTCTCTAGCTATACATGTTGAAAACCCATTAAAAACCTTTAATTAAACAGCCATTGTTGGGATGTTGTGTTGGGCGGCTGTGGCTCAGTGGTAGAGCGGTTGCCTGCCAATCGGAAGGTTGGTGGTTCGATCCCCGCCCCTGCAGTCATTGTCAAAGTGTCCTTGGGCAAGACATTGAACCCCGAGTTGCCCCCGGTGCTGCGCATCGGAGTGTGAGTGTGTATGAATGTATATCTGATGAGCAGGTGGCACCTTGTACGGCAGCCCCTGCCACAGTGTATGAATGTGTGTGAATGGTGAATGTATCCTGTAGATGTAAAAGCGCTTTGAGCAGTTGTTAAGACTGGAAAAGCGCTATATAAATACAGCACATTTACATTTACATTCAATTTGCATTAAGAACTTTATTAACAGGTATTAGGCTATGTATTGAAGTAAGTTAAATTTGAGTATATATATATATATATATATATATATATATATATATATATATATATTCACACTGATGCTGGCCTCTGATCAGGATACACACTGGGGTGGGGCAGCACCACCCACACAAACTTTTAACCTTATCACCTAATGCTGTAAAAGGCCAAATACTAGAGAGTATCATCAGGACATGTAGCAAGATTGCAGGCATCAACTTCCCCACTCTCTCCCACATCTACTCCAACAGAGTGGCAAAGTAGGCCCAACCAATTGCAGCTGACCCTAGCCATCCCTTGTCCTGCCAATTTAAGCTACTTCCCTCAGGCCGCGGGTGCTCCATGCCCAGATGCAAATAGATAGACTTAGGAACTTTTATTTCGACTTCCATTTCCATTTTAAACAATTTGCCAGACCTGTTTTAAATGTATTTTATTCACTATTGTGTTTTGTTATAGATATTGCAACACATTTATACATGTTGCTGTATGTCTTGTTTTTATGTCTGTCTGCTGGCTGTACAAACAATTGTGCCTCCGGGACAATAAAGTAACCTTGACCTTGGTGCCGTTACTCTTTTCTGGAGTCTGCTGGCTGTTTAAGGTTGCCCAGAAACGCTCCTACTCAATGGAATTTCACATCACGCATAGTGAGCACTTTGGCAAACAATTATGATGGCCTCCTGCAGACATTTGAGAACATCATTGCGGATACAACAATGGATGATGATACCCTGGATTGTGCCAATGGCTTTGTGAGGAAACTAGAGGATTTTGAGTTTGTGTTCATGTGGTACACATATAAACAAATCTTCTCTGAGACTGATGTGGTCTTTGATATTGTCCAGCAGAGGGCGATGGATGTTCTTTACTGCAAGAAAAGAATTGAGTCTCTTCTTGCATTTGTCAAAGAGAAGAGGTCAGAGGGGGTTTTCCAAGCTGTTTTTGCCAAAGCAGCAGATCTCACATCAGACACACGAGATGAGCCCATGAGAAACCGCCGTCTGACCCAAGTGCAGAATCCCCAACAGTGCTACAGAAATCTGTACATGGCCATCCTTGACAACATCTTGGAGCAGATTTCTCGACAAGTTTTTTTTAATTTGGAAATTATGCTCTTCTTAGAATTAGTCAATCCAGGGAAATGTGATGACCTGAGACAAGTATTTCTAGAGGAGGCCTTCCAAAGTGTCCTGAAAGGTAATGGACATCACTTTGATTCAGGAAGACCGAGGTCTGAACTTCAAGTCCTGTATTCAGATCAGGACTTGTGGGGTAACAGCGGAAAGCTGTTTGAATACTTGGTGTTTGTTAAAGACATGGAGTTGGACAGTGCAAATGCCTTAGCTTTACAAACTGTTCTCATGAGTGGGAACAATTGGAGCTACATCTGCAGGTGTAGAAAGGAGCTTCTCCTGTTTAAAGCGGCACAAGTCCTACAACAGTAACAAAATGGGCCAAGGCTGTTTAAGCAGCCTAGCTCTGCTGGCCATTGAGAGGACACTGGTCAAGTCACTGGAAAAGAGGCCTAGTTGGTATGACAGGGTCACAGAGCATTTTCTTGAGATAGGGCAGAACTTGCATTTAAATAAACAGACAGATTTTATGATGTAGACCGAAAATGAGCTTCCCCTCTTTCAAAGATCAGCCGCTGCCACTGGTTCTGTAGCAGATCTGTAGTTGGTGTTTTGTCTGGTTAATTCAGGGCCAATGATTGAGAGAAGCTCATCCATATTCTGTACAGTCATCCTAATGTACTGGTGATGGTGTTGACTGTCCAAACGCAGTTCAGCCACAAGATGGTAAATTCTCCTTGCTGAGGCCTGTGCTGGTTCAGTGGATGGACCCAGTACTGGCTCCTTCTCCTTCTTCCCCTCCTCTGCAGTAAAGTAAAAATTGCATTTGTTCTCCTCTTACCAATGGGCACTGAAATTCACAGAATAATTTTTGTGAATTACTATAGTATTACGTTCTTAAATAAGAAACAAAACCAAAAAATTGTCACTCATAAGTAAAATGTAAACCACAGCAACTTTGTTTTATATATTTTTTCCATTTCCAAAAACAACAACAACTACATCCTGTTATATTGCGCGATGACACGTGAATCACGCTGGTCCTTGTGACTTCAACTGTCAGTCATGGCCGCAGCCGTTCTGCAACAAATATAGCCACACAGCGCTCCTCTTCCTCTCTGACATTCTTCTGCTCTGTCTCTATGCGGCTGGTGTGTGTGATGTTGGACGCCACAAAGCCTGGCTGAGCCAGAGCCTTGATGCCTGGAGTAGCTATTTCACCTGACGGAACATAGCAACAATATTTGGATCAATCCACCCATTATTAGTGTCTTTAGGGTGGACCTGCATGAATTACATGTATTAATTCACCATTAATGAATTACATGTGAGTCTGATTATCTTAGAGCGCTTAGAGCACCGTTAACAAACCAAAATATAAAAGTAGCAGCTTCCCCCATTGTACATATAAAAGGAAACAAACCTGGTTTATTGCCCCTTGTTGATTATTCTCTATTAAACTTTTAGATCAAGTTTACCCTCCTGACTCAAGTCAAGACAGGCAAGTCCCAAGTCAAAACTAATAATTCCCAAGTCAAATACAAAGTTTTTAACGTTGTTTTGATTCTTAAACAAATCATAACGCAATATTCACCAAATGTAAACAAGAGAGTAATAAATACATTTTTCACAAATCATAATTTTTTTTATGTGTATTTTTTAAAACAAGTTCTACTGAACTTAATAACAATGACACAGCGCTTACATACTTTCATAATGTTTTACGTCTAAACCTATGGACTAAACAAATGAAAAGATAATGATAAATGAAAAATGTGGATGTGCATGTGTGAGAGAGAGAATAATAGTTATGCATTAAACAACAAACAAAGGCATACATAGCTTTTTATATATCAAACAAGGTTTTCCTTTTTCTGTTACTTAGGGCTACCCCTTGATTTTGCTGCTGTAATGTCAGCAGATTACAGTGTGTAGCCATTTACCTTAAAATCAGATTTGTCATATTTCGGGTAAACATCAAAGTACAAGTAAGGGAACCCACAACACTGGGCCGGTATGGCGCCTCTACTGATGAAATGATTTAGCCTTGACCTAACGCAGTTAATTCCTCAATGTTGATATGTTGATGGAGGCCCGCCACTGTAAAATTTCTGCCGCCATAGTATAGGGTAGACGCACAACAGGGGTTCCGCTATGTACACTGTGCACCGCCGCTCCTTCAGCTGTTTATGAAAAGTAATAAATTCATAATTACACAACTCTGCACAGCCATTTAATGCTCTACGTTCAGTAGAAAACTGAACAAGCAAACTGTCATCTGCTCTCTCTCTCCCCGAGCAACTGGAACATCATCACTCGCAAAGTCATGGCAACCAAGTATACAACAGGGGCAGTACTACTTGTCACTCAATCTAAGGCAAAGTGACAAACAGCATCGAAAGCCACAGAGAGCGAGGACAAACAACAGAGACAGGTGAAGCCAGAAGAAAAACTGACAGGGCAAACTAAACGAAAAAAGGAATAACAAAACAAATACTCACAGCCAGCCCCAACCATCACAGTACGGCCCCACTGATGTGTGCTGTCACCATAAATACTAATATGTTTTGTCATTTATTTCTTTAACTAATCAAATGACCACAGAAAACAGTTCAAAGTCCCTTCTACTCTTGTTCTATTTATATGGGTGCCACCAAGGAGTCCAAAGAATGAGAACAAGACTATCAAAAAAACTAGACTAACACTTTGCTAATACTTTGTATGTGTGTGTGTGTGTGTGTGTGTGTGTGTGTTTGTGTCTGTCTTTCTCTCCCAGAATAAACACAACCAGATCAGTCAGACTAAAATCCGTGTGGCCTCCACCCTCCTCTTCATCCTGGCTGGCTGCATTTTATTTGTCACCATCCCAGCTGTGATCTTCAAACACATTGAAGGCTGGACTGCTCTGGAGTCAACATATTTTGTTGTCATCACTCTGACAACAGTTGGAATAGGTGACTATGTTGCAGGTGAGAGCTTATCATTTATAGTCAAAATACAAATTAATGCAAATGTATTGTTGATTGGATTTGTTTCTTGCAATTATTAATCACAGTTAAGTACAGTTGAACACATGTAAAAAGACTTAAACATTTGATTACAGTTCTTTTTGATTATAATATAGGCTTTGTTTTTATATATATTATAAATTATAGCAAAGGCACACAAGACTTAACACCTGAAAACCTTTCTCTTAGTGTTAAAGGGTAATCTCGTTTTTTCCACATGGCCCCTTTTTTCCTATGCATTGGTGTTTAAGTGACTAATGTGAACAAAAATATTTGAAATTGTTGTTATTGCTGTAACCAGCAGCCATGAATCAGGCTGCAATCAATGTTCTGAAAACCTACATTTTTGAGAAAAATATGAGGTTTCTAATAAGCTCTTGGCTCATAAATTTGGATAAACTTGTCCATGTCAAGTGATTTAGCTCTTCTAGTCTCAATGTTAAGGACATCCAAGTTGCTCAGTCTGACATCTGTTATAGTTGTGCGTAATTGCTTCCTGATCAGTTTAAGAACCAAAAAGTTGTACTCCTTACTGGCTGGGCTATGGCTATCTTGGCTGCTTTCCATTCCCCACCCCAGACTTCATACCTTCAGAGCAGAGCCTTCAGTATTGCAGCCCGTTCCTCTGGAACACCCTCCCTGCAGATATCCTATCCATATACTACATCCCTTTAATTAAAAATTTATGAGCTTTTTGAGGGGTTTAACATACTCAAAAACTTACCAAAATTGGCGGTTGCATCAAGTCTGGTGAAAATGTATGTATTTTAAGGTTTTCAGGCATAGGTAAAGAACTGGCTTACTGCGCCCCTACAAAGTTAAAAAAAAATTCAGCCCCTGCAGTACATTTAACGTAGACTAACGAAACTTACATGGCACATATATGTAGCATGTCAAGACGTACAGAAAAGCTCATTGGAGCCAAATCCTAAACCCTAAACTCAACTCTGCCATTTTTAATTGAAAGTTCGAAATTAATGTGATTTTGGCCATTTCCACATGTCGTACTCTAACAAACGCCAACTAGAGATTTCATCTGATCAACTTCAAATTTGGTCCACGTGTTAGATCCTGGTTTACCCTTTTCAGGAGGTACTGGACCAGCTCTCCGTCTTAAAGGGTCCGATCGTCTAGGCCTATTACCCTATTAGGTGGTGTCTAAAAGATTTGTCTAACTTCTAACTGTCTTCTTCCTAATGCCTACCCTGCTTACTCTGAAACGGCACCTGACTGAATAGCCCTAGAGCCAGATACCACCCCGGCCATGCCTGTTAACGACAAAGCTCTTCTTATAGATGAGGGTACTTGGTATGGTTGCTAGGAATTGTGTTTAGTGGCCAGAAAAAATAGGCCCCAAGGATGAGTTTATTTCAGTGGCTAGAGCAACCTATAAGAACCTTTAAAGATATTAAACACACTTTACCTAATGAATTACAACCTTACAAAAGAAATAAATTCAGGGTCTACTACTTGTACTTTAAATGCAGTAATTATATACTTTATTGCAAAAGTGAGCAAGGGCAAGCATACAACTTTAATGATTAAAATCAACATGATTAGCTTAAAATGATCAAATACCTAAAACTAATTATATGGTACTGATTAAAACTTAATAAATAATAAAAATAGTTAAAATTCATAACCTGATTAAAATTATTAAACTCAATTCTATCAATTAAATAATTAAAATATAACCTAATTTAAACTATACTGATCAAAACTATATAATTGATTAAAACGATTGAAGGGTAAAACCTGTTTGCAATAGTTGAGCTTGGATTAATTTGGAAATCTTTTTTTTGGGAGAAGGGAGGAGAGTTAGTTGCCCCGTCCGATGAGACTTAGAATCCCTCTTCTGCCTAGCCTTATGATCCTTTTGAATTTTTAAACTTTATACAAAGCATTCAAAATGTCTGTATAATCCTCAGCTCTTGCGGCAGTTGAACAGGAGAGAAACTCCAGAGTCCAATGATTCTTCCGTTGGTTTGGTCATTGTGGCTTCTGTCTCGTAAATCCACTGAAGAAAATTTCTTAGAGTTTTCTTTAGCTGTGTCACATAATCATCTGAAAATTACCTATGATTTCCTTAGTTACTCACAATGTGTTATTCAGCTTAGAAAATAGCTTACAGTCCCAGTGCACAAAATCTTTTCATCATAGGGCATGGCGGCCAGTTTGTGCGTTTTGCCACAGAAACAGGAAGTGGGTTTAACTTGAGTGTACATTGTCCAATTGGGTCAAAACCTTTCAGGATTCATAAGTGTCCAACCCTGAGGACATATTTTTTAGGGCTTTTCCCTTTATTATAGTGACAGTGGATAGACATGAAAGGGGGAGAGAGATGGGATGTGTATATGACACACAGCAAAAGGCCGCAGGTCGGATTCAAACCCACGCCGCTGCAAGCCTGAGCCGACATGGGGCGAATGTTCTTACTGGGTGAGCTAGCGGCCATCCCATAAAGGCTGATATTTACTAACAGTCATAGCGCCCTCTAGTGGCAAGAGGAAATAGGCCTAAAGGTCAAGGTGCTATAATTTAACAAACTCCTCCTAGAGATTTATCAGAAAGACTTCAAATTTGGTCTGTCATCTAAAGACCTTAACAATGAAAAGCTATTAATTCAATTTTCAATTCAGTTCAATTGTATTTATAGTATCAATTCCTAACAAGATTTATCTCAGGACAACTCTTGTTATTAAAAGCAAAACTTTTTGTCCAACTTTTTTGTTCAACGATAAGTAACCAGTAACCCAGACGCGTGCAGAGGCGCGAGGGCCCGAGCAATGAAATGCAAGAAACCTAGCGCCCTCTAACGTGCACCCTGAATTCAACAAAAGTAATAAGTTAATATACTAACTTTTGAGGGAACATGCGTATCATCTGGAATTCTATTAAGGTATTTTTAGAAACAATAAAAAAATTAAAATTTACGATATGTCAATTTATGTGCATAATTTCTTATTTTACTAAAACTTGTTTGAGGACCGTAGGATCCACAAAGACTTGGTGCATAAACACCTGTGAGCTTTGCGAGACTGTACAGCGATTTGGCCCATACCTGTAAGCGGGCTCCATAGCGCCCCTAATGCGTGGAAGGCCTTAACTTTGACATAGTTACTGCAATCTTCACCAGATTTGATAAGCATATTGCTCTAATCATTGCGGACATATTTCCCATTTACCTGCATTAGCTCCGCCCAACCGGAAGACTGCCATCTTGACTTTATGCATTTTCATGTGTTTTACATTCTTTCAAACTCCTAGACTCCTATCTTTTTGAATCTTTTCAGGTAGAATCTGTTGACACTCATGACAAAAAAAGTTTGATGTGCAGTTACAGAGGTTACAAGTTACAGAGGACCAACTTCCTGTCAGGGGCTGTTGAAAGAGGAAGTTGCGTATCTGGCCAAGATTTATTCCGATTCCCACCTAACATGACACAGTTGTTCTGCATAGGGGCTTGAGCATCCATGCCAAATCTCAAGTGAATCAGCCTTTAGATGGCCGTGTTAGAATTTTTTGTAATTAATTAGCCACATTGCAATATACAGTGGGGCTCGTTTGGGCATCCCAGGTAAAAAATTGTATTTATGTGCATAAAGAAGCCAAGAAAAGATGGAAAAATGTCCAAAAGGCATCAAATTACAGATTAGACATTTTATTTCCATCATTTACACATTCAAAATAACAGAAAACAAAAAAATGGCATCTGCAAAAGTTTTGGCACCCTGCAGAGTTAATACCATGTACTGCCCCCTTTGTAAAGTATCACAGCTTGTAAACACTTCTTGTAGTCAGCCACGAGTCTTTCGATTCTCGTTTGAGTTATCTTCGCCCATTCTCCCTTACAAAAGTCTTCCAGTTCTTTCAGATTTCTGGACTGTCTGTCACGCACTGCTCTTTTAAGGTCTATCCACAGATTTTCAATTGTGTTGAGGTCAGAAGATTGTGAAGGCCATGGCAAAACCTTCAGTTTACACCTTTCGATTTAATCCACCGTGGATTTTGAGGTATGTTAAGGATCAGTATCCGTTTGTAAAAGCCATCATCTCTTTAACTTGTTTAGCTTTTTCACAGATGGCATTAAGTTAGCGTCCAAAATTTGCTGAACTTTTATTGAATCCATTTGTCCTTTTACTCGTGAAATGTTCCCTGTGCCACTGGCTGCAATACAACCCCAAACCATGATTGATCCACCCCCATGCTCAACAGTTGTACAGAGGTTCTTTTCATTAAATTCTGTCCCCTTCTCCAAACTTACCTTTGCTCATTCCAGCCAAAAAGTTCTATTTTAACCTCATCGGTCCACAGAACTTGTTTCCACAATATATCAGGCTTGTCTATTTTTTTTCATTTGCAAGCTTCAAACATTCTTATTTCGAATCAAAGGAATTTCAGCATTTCTGTTCAATAGCTGTTTAAACACATGCTCAATTTAAAGTTAAATTTGTAATAAATGTGATGTATCCTAAAGGCGAGTCAGCCTTTTGTCAACAACAGCGCATCTATTACGTTAGCCAAAAGTCAAATTGCTCCCTTGTGATTCTTGCCCTTTGATTAGTTTTGATTTTAGTAAAGACAAAAACACAAGAATACAAAGTATTACAAACTGGCATGGTTGAATTCATAACGTTAAGAGGGTTGCTGTTTTGGTGGCATTACGTTACAACAAGTTTAAGTGTACATGCTACAGCTCCTGATCTGAAGTGGGTTTTCATATTTCCTACAGGTAAGATGACTGTAATTTGCACCTGGGTAATAGACATCATTATTTTATTTTGTTAGAGCTTTAGTTAACAAATTTAACATTAAGAGACATTAAATTTGACCTCATTACGAGTGTGTATGTGTGCTGTCTTGTATGTCTAAGATGGCGGATGCCGATAGTAAGACTTTGTTTGCTAAACACAAGCTACTACCCTCCTGTGTAAGCTATAAGAAGTGAAACACATGTTTTGATACATATGTGGTTAAGACAGCAGTGAGAACAAACAATGTGAAATGGGATGAACCGAGTAAATGTGGTAGGACACTGTTTAACTGTGTGTATTGTTTAGCAGGCCAGGCTAATGCTAATCACCAGTAAATGCTAACACCACAGCCTGAACGTCATGAAAGTTAAAAGAGCATTCTGGGTCGTTGTCCAGCTGCAGACTAAATAAGGAGCTCAATCATGCACCCTGATGGTATTCAGAATCAGAATCAGAATCAGAAATACTTTATAGATCCCCGAAGGGAAACTCTGTGTTGCAGTTGCACAAATATTATAAATATCAGAGTAGAATACAAATAAAGAAATAAAGAAATATAAGGAGTGTGGCTATGTACGGTATTTACAAAAAGGAATGTTATTATACATTATTTACATAATTAACATAATTAAGGAATTGCAATGGTGAAATGTAAAATAATAATAATAATAATTGTAGTAGTTGAGAATTGCACACGTCAGGCCAGTGTTATTGCACAAAACAGATAATACAGACAATATTGTCCAGTTTCAACCTCTCTAAGTGTCTGCGTGTCAGACATTTAGAGGGAGAAGTTATAAAGTTTGATGGCCACAGGCAGGAATGACTTCTTGTGGCACTCTGTGGTGCATTTTGGGAGAATGAGTCTATCACTGAAAGTGCTCCTGTGATTGAGCAACAAGCCATGGAGAGGGTGCGAGACATTGTTAAAGATGGCATGTAGTTTGGACAGCGTCCTCCTCTCTGACACCACCAAACAGAGAGTCCAGATCCACCCACACAACGTCACTGGCCTTGCAAATCAGTTTGTTGAGTCTTTTGGCGTCTGCTACCCTCAGCCTGCTGCCCCAGCATGCAACAGCAAAGAGGATAGCACTGGCCACCACAGACTCATAAAACATCCTCAGCATCTTCCTGCAGATGTTGAAGGACCTCAGCCTCCTCAGAAAATAGAGACGGCTTTGGCCCTTCCTATAGAGGGCTTGAGTTTTCTTGGCCCAGTCCAGTTTATTGTCTAAGTGCACTCCCAGGTATTTGTAGTCCTCCACAATGTCCACACTGACCCCCTGGATGGAAACAGGGCTCACTGCTGCCTTGGCTCTCCTTAGAACCACCACCAACGTCCCCCTCGCTAATACATCCAACCACAGCTGAGTCATCAGAAAACTTCTGAAGATGGCAGAACTCTGTGTGGTAGTTGAAGTCTGTGGTGTAGATGGTAAAGAGAAAGGGAGAGAGGACAGTCCCCTGCGGGGCCCCGGTGTTGCTGACCACGCTGTCTGACACACAGTGTTGCAGGCGCACATACTGTGGTCTGCCAGTCAGGTAGTCAACAATCCAGGACACGAGAGTCACGTGGTGAGGTACCAAGGAAGGGCTGTGCCGTAGCAGCGCTCCGAACCCCATCAACCTAATACTGGTTTTAAACAACTTAATCTCTCCCTAACAACACATTACTGGACGGTGTTAGCTCATTAAGTCACTAAACTTGAAATTGTTATGAAACATGTCCATGGGATCCAAGAAGAAGAGTGTACAAACTCGATTGAATACAATCACGGTGGGGGATGCGATCGTTAGCTCTGCAGCAGCTGGCAATGCTAACGCTAACCAAGAAGAAACTCCGAAGATGGACATAAGCGTTGTGTTTGCTGAAATGACAAAATAATATGGGAGCTATTTTGAATGGTGTTGCAACGGATGTATCTTCTATTAAGTCAGACATGACGGAATTAAAAAACGCTGTGACTGCGACCCAAATACGGATGAGCGAGGCCGAAGGCCGCATATCGGACGTGGAAGACAAGGTGAAGAGTATGGCTGAAAACAACAGCAAATGTGATAGACAACTCAAACAACTTTGGGCTCGTGTTGACGACCAGGAAAATAGAAGTGGCAGGAAGAATATTCGCTTATTGGCGTGAAAGAAGGCATGGAAAGAGGTGGCAATATGAGTGATTTTGTGAAGAAGATACTCATTGAGGGCATGGAGTTGCGTGGAGACGAGTTTGAAATTGAAAGATGCCACCGCAGTTTGAGACCTCGCCCGGATCCTGGGCAGCCCCCTCGGATTATTCTTGTGAGATTTCTTCGTTACTGTGCACGACAGAAAGTTCTGGCTGCCGCAAAACAGAAGAAAGGCATAATATGGGAGAACTGTCACATGTCATTTTATGAGGACATGACTGCCGAGCGCGCTGCGCAAAGGAAGCTATTCTCCCCGGCAATGAAAATGCTGTGGCAGCATCAGGTGAAACACACATTTGCACATCCAGCAACAATACGATTTACATGGAAAGATGAGCGGAAGAGCTTTGACAACGCTGAGGAAGCAGAGAAATTTATACGTGATAACATTCAAGACAAGATGGAGTGATCGGTCAACAGGTTTAACTATGGGGGAGAGTAGAAAACAAGTTCTTTCAGAAGACGGGGGCGGGACCGCTGGGGCATCGCCTGGACAGCCAGAGGAGCGGAGATCGCTGTCTGTGGGACCCACATGGACCAGAGATAACTTTAACTTTGCCTGGAGGGCATTTGCACTGTCATGTTTGTTTTTAGGTCAGTGCTAGATTTGTTCTTTGATTGTTCCAGTATTGGTTTTCAAAGTAAGGTATTCTTATTTATATTTTGGTTCACACAAAGCTGTCAATATTTGTTTAATTGTTGTAGACTGGAAGATGCAGGGCTTCTATATAACTTGCCATGGTATAACAATGGGTAATATAGATGTTAATATTGTATCATGGAACATAAATGGGTGCGGCACGCCAATCAAAAGGAAAAAAATGCTCAGTTATCTTAAGTCTCATAGCACTGATGTTGCATATATTCAAGAAACACTTTGAAAATGAAAATGAAGCCTTGAAGTTAAAAAGGGATTGGGTTGGAAAAGTATTTCATAATTCAGTATCAAGTAAAAGCAGCAGTGTTGTGATACTCATTAATAAAAGACTTAATTTTGTTTTATTACAACAATTTAAGGACAAAACTGGACGTTATTTATGTCTCCAGGCACTTATTAATGGCGTTCAGGTCGTTTTATGCAACATTTATGCTCCAAACAAGGATGAACCTAATTTTATACATAAGGTTAATAAGATGTTGGGAAGCATGCAGGGACATGTTTTACTAGGTGGAGATTTTAATAATGGTTTGGACAAATATATTGATAGGAGTGCCAGTAATGTAACTTCAATCACTAAAACAGGTTTGGCATTAAGTTCTCTAAAAGAAGATGTTATGTTATTCTCACTGCCACAAAACCTATTCCAGAATAGACTATTTTTTGATCTCTAATTAATGTGTTGAATTAGTATCGAACTGTAAAATAGGTATTATTGCTTTAACGGACCATGCACCTATGGAACTACATATAAACTTAAATGTTGAGAAAAACTGTAAAGGAACATGGAGACTGAATACAGGCATACTGCAGGATGAACAATTTGTGTCAACATTGAAGGAAGACATCAAATATTTTCTAGAAATAAATGTTGGGTCCACTAACAGGTTGGCTACAGTGTGGGATGCTCTGAAAGCGTTTGTTCGTGGTAAATGCTTAGCTTTTAGCTCCAAAAAAGTTTAAGAAAACAAGGCGAAGATTCAAACTCTGTAGGAACATATAGATACTTTGGAAAAACAAATAGCAGGAAAATTTGATGATAGTAAATTTAAAGAAATTTGTCAGCTCAAATTTAGTCTCCATGAAATTTAGAACAAGAAGGCAGAGTATGCTCTTTTCCGTCTTAAAACTAATTTCTATGAGAATGGGGAAAAAACGGGGAGGTTATTGGCAAGACAACTTAAAAAATTAGATAATCAGAATGTAATTACTGCAATCAAAAAGGACGATACATTGGTCACATCTTCTTTAGATATTAACATGGCTTTCAAAATATATTATCAAGACTTGTATACATCTGAGAACATGGTTAGTAAGGATCAAATGGATGCATTTTTTGACAAAATGACAATACCAAAGATCTCCCAAAATGATAAGGACAAATTGGAAACTCCTTTAACAGAGGTTGAAGTAAATAAAGCCATTGGTGCAATGAAATCTGGAAAGTCACCTGGGATAGATGGCTTTCCTGCCGAATTCTATCAAAAATGTATAGACATAATTTGCCCATTTTTGACTGAAGTATTTCATGAAGCGTTTGAATATGGATCACTTCCTGAAAGTTTTAATCAGGCAATAATATCTCTAATTCCAAAAGACGACAAAGATTTAACGGATACAGCCAATTATAGACCCATAAGTTTAATAAATGTCGATTGTAAAATACTATCCAAAGTGTTAGCAACAAGGTTAGAGTTTGTACTGCCACAAGTTATTCATAAAGACCAGGTAGGTTTTATCAAGAACAGATCTGCGTCGGATAACATGAGAAGATTATTGCATCTCTTATGGATGAATAGAAACAACGTAAATCCTGTGTTAGCTACATCTCTAGATGCCCAGAAAGCTTTCGACAGGGTAAAGTGGAGTTTTTTGTTTACCGCCCTGACGAAATTTGGTCTTGGCGAAAAATTTGGCAGATGTATTAGAACCTTGCATTCGGGACCAAAGGCAGCTGTGTTTACATATGGGGTACTTTCTCCATTTTTTAAAATTTCCAGATCAACCCGCCAAGGGTGTAGTTTAAGTCCACTGTTATTCACTATCTTTTTAGAGCCATTGGCTAGTCAAATAAGAGAAAACTCAAGAATTAAGGGTGTATTTGCTGGGGGCAGGGAACACAAATTGTTTTTGTACGCAGATGACATTTTGGTATTAAGTCAAGACCCCACTAACTCTATCACAACCTTACTTGAAGTTATTGATAACTATTCATTGTTCTCTGGGTACAAAATTAATTGGCATAAGTCTGAGGTGATGCCAGTCTCACAAGCTTGCACTCATAATTTAATAACAGGTTTCAATTTTAGATGGTTGGATAAAGGAATGACATATCTTGGAATTGAATTGAACCCAAATATTGATGATACTGTGGCTGACAATATGGGAAAAGTGCTCAACAAATTTAAGAGAAACTTGGATAAATGGAGTAAGTTAAATTTAACATTATGGGGGAAAGTAAACACAGTGAAGATGGTTATAGCCCCTCTTATCTATTATTATACTGGGATGTTACCTTTGTGTATACCGCAGCCAATACTAATAAGTTACAATAATATGATAAAACACTTTCTTTGGAATGGTGGTGGTAAACCTCGTATTAATATTAATCAGCTTTGCCAACCAAGAAAAGAAGGGGGGTTGGCCCTGCCCAATATAGAACATTACAGTATCTCTTTTGAAATGTCTAGATTGGCCAAACATTGGGCAGGGAAAATTGATCTGGACTGGATTTTAATAGAACAAGAGCTTGCCTCTCCATTAACACCAATAGATATTTTATCACAAAAGTTAAATAAATGGAATAAAATACAAAATCCTATCTTGAAATTTTCTAAAGTGGTATGGTTGGAGGTACACAAAAGATACAAGCTTGTTATACATGTGCAAAAATACGCCCCCTTGTGGCATAACCCAAAAATTAAAATCAATAAACAGACTATTTACTGGGCACAATGGCTAAGAAAGGTATTAGAACTATAGGTGATCTGCTGGAGGGAGACATATTAATGTCATACAATGATATTAAAAGGAAATTTAACTTGGAGGGTCCTGACCATTTTTGGAAGTATTTACAAATCAGAGATTGTTTGAAAAGAAGTGTTAGGTTATTAAATGGGAGAAATCCAATAGAGACTTTTCTGCTACTACCTCCACTACTGTGCAAAGCCTCAAAATGGTATAATATCTGCCCCTGGGTTAAAAACAATACAAGTAAAGATTTAGGGATTTAGAGATTTAGGATGTACAATGGATGATGATACATGGGATTCTATTCTGTCAAATAGTGGGTTGCGCATTAGAGAAGCTAGGGGCAAGTTTATTCAATACAAAATCCTTAATAGATATTATTATACTCCTTTTAGGCTCTATAAAATGGGTATTGGCGAAAACGATCTTTGTTGGAAATGCCAAATAGCTAAAGGCACTTTGATGCATGCCCTTTGGGAATGCCCGGTGATTTCTGCTTTTTGGAGCAGGGTTTTAAGCTACATGCAGGGTTGGTTACCCTGTAGTCTGCCCAAATCACCTAGACTGTGTTTACTTGGAGAAAAAAGAGAAGTGCAAATGTTAAATAAACATACTTTTAGGGTGTTAACTACTGCTTTGGTAACATGTTCACGACTCATTTTGAAACTTTGGAAGGACACTCATGCCCCAACACTTAGAATGTGGAAAGAAAGAATGACTGGAAATTCTGCGTGCGAAAAGATGTTGGGAAGACTACACTGTATGAATGAAACCATGAAAGAACAATGGGAAAATTTCTGCACTTACATGTCTACAATGTAATTTGGACATCAGCTGTTAACCAAGATTTACATTGAACCTCACTGTTTATGTTGGTTTTGCTTTTTGTTTTATTTTATTTTATTATTATTATTATTGTTGTTGTTTTCTTGATGTTGTTATTTTGGTTATTTTTTTGTTATAAAATGTAAAAATTCAATAAAAAATTTGAATTATAAAAAAAAAACAATCCAGGACACCAGGGGTGGATCCACCTGCATCACTGTCAGCTTCTCACCCAGCAGGGCCGGCCGGATGGTGTTGAAAGCACTGGAGAAGTCAAAAAACATGACCCTCACCGTGCTCGCCGGCCTGTCCAGGTGGGCTTAGATGCGGTTGAGCAGGAAGATGATGGCGTCCTCAACTCCCAACCGGGGCTGGTAGGCGAACTGGAGGGGGTCCAGGAGAGGTCTCACCATGGGCCGCAGCTGTTCCAGAACCAGTCTCTCCAGGGTCTTCATAATGTGGGAGGTCAGTGCCACGGGTCTGTAGTCCTTGGCGTCACTGGGACGTGGCGTCTTTGGCACAGGAACGAGGCAAGATGTCTTCCACAGCACGGGGATCCTTTGGAGACTAAGGCTCAAGTTGAAGACATGGTGAAAGACTCCACATAGCTGGGAGGCACAGGCTTTGAGCAACCCAGGATGGATACCATCAAGGGCTGCAGCCTTATTAAAGTGGAGTCTGGTCAGCTGTCTTCTCACCTGGTCAGCAGTGAGGCACACAGAGGTCACAGGTGGGGTAGGGGGAGGGGGAGTCAGGCTGGAGAGAGGTGTTAACCGGAGGGCTAGAGGAGGGGGAGGGGGAGGTAGGGCTCTCCCAGGAACAGGGCAAGGGACAGTGAGGGGGGGAGGGGGAAGTAGAGGGGTGGGAGGTGAGACAGCAGTTGTGTTAATGGGGGGTTGGGCAGGAGCATCAAATCTGTTAAAGAACAGATTGAGTTCGTTGGCCCTGTCCAAGCTGCCTTAAACTCCTCTGCTGCCAGTTGGTCTGAAGCCAGTGATGGTCCTCATGCCGCTCCAGACCTCCCTCATGTTGTTCTGCTGGAGTTTACGCTCCAGCTTCCTCCTGTACTTCTCCTTAGCCTCCCTGATCTTCACCTTCAGGTCCCCCTGAATGGCCCTCACCTCTTCTCTATTCTCAGCTCTGAAAGCCCTCCTCTTTGTATTCAGGGTGTTCTTGATGTCCTTTGTTACCCACGGTTTGTTGTTTGGGTAACACTGAACAGTCCTTGTTGGGACAGTGCAGTCCACACAGAAGTTTATGTAATCTGAGATACACTCAGTCAGCCCATCTATGTCCTCTCCATGTGGCTCACAGAGTGCATCCCAGTCTGTCACCTCAAAACATCCCTGAAGTGTCTCATAGGCCTCCCCCGACCATCTCCTCACTGTCCTTGAGGTCACAGGTTGCCTTTTCACCAGAGGCACATAGCAGGGGTTGATGTGAACCAGGTTGTGGTCAGATCTGCCTAGTGGGGGGAGGGGGGAAGAGCTGTCCCTGACGTTAGCATACAGCAGGTCCAGGGTCCTCTCCTCTCTGGTATGGCAGCTCAGATACTGGGTGAAGTTTGTTAGTGTGGTGGTCAGGTTGACATGGTTGAAGTCACCCGAGATCACTATGAGGGCACTCGGCTGTTGAGTCTGGAGTTCGGCAATGGCGGTGTGGGTGACGTTACACGACGACGTCGGGTTGGCAGAGGGCGGAATGTAAACAGCAACGGCGATGGCATGTGAGATCTCCCGTGGCAGATAATATGGCCAGAGTCCCACAGCAAGCAGTTCAATGTCCGGGCTACAGATACGCTGTTTAACCGTAATGTGACCGGGATTACACCATCTGTTGTTAACTAGAACGGCAAGCCCCCCGCCTTTACTCTTACCGCTCTCGGCGCAGACCCTGTCGGCCCGAACAGTCTAAAAGCCGTTGATGGAGACATTGTGGTCGGGAATATCCGAGTGTAGCCATGTCTCCGTGAAGCACATTAGACTACACTCCCTGTACTCCTGCTGACTCCGGACTAACGCTGTTAGCTCGTCCATCTTATTAGCCAGTGACCTCACATTGCCCATGATGAGAGAGGGGAGACACGGCTTAAATCTCCTTCTCCTAAACCTTCGTTGCCTGGACCCTTCTCTCTTCCCTCGCCGTCTCATTCCACCTCTGCATCCTCGATGTGTCCTCCTCCAGATTTCCGTGGGGATGTCTGTTGGCCGGGGCGCCCAAGACGGCACATTGTTTGGCTTCAGCGCAATCAGCTGGTCCCGGTGTAAACAAAGCGGGCATTAAGTTGCTTCGCGACGGTGCCATGGTTTTCCAAAACTCTCCCAACTCGCATAATTTGGGAGAATGTAGTAAAGTTGTGACTTACAGTCTGGAAATCACACACGTAAGAAACAAAAAAGACAGTTGAAAAGAAACAAGAAGACTATTAAAAAGTTAAAGTGAATACTAAAGACAGAGCAACTACAACAGGCTGCATGCACGTTGGCGCATGCGCACTGCCTGTATTTCTCAGCACTGAGGACAACATAAATCCTGACTCCACTAATGTTGAGTCATCAGCCCAGAGCACCTGCTGCCATTTTTCTGCACCCCAGTTCCTATGTTTTTGTGCATTGTTGAGTGGCTTTGCCTTGTTTACATGCCAGAGGTATGGCTTTTTGGCTGCAACTCTTCAATGAAGACCACTTCTGGCCAGACTTTTCCGGACAGTAGATGGGTGCACCTGTGTCCCATTGGTTTCTGCCAGTTCTGAGCTGTCCACTGCTGGACATCTTCCAATTTTGAAGGGAAATAAGCTAGATGTGTTTTTCAACTGCTGCACCTGGCCGTCCATTGCACCTACGATGTGATTTATATTTTTCTTTTGTTCACTTTGCATTTTGTAAGTTTATAAAAATAAACAATCATTATTTATATTTTTTAAAGCATTCTTAGTTTACAGCATTTTTTCACTCTTGCCTAAGACTATCACACTTGCCTAAGACTTTTGCACAGTATGTAGTAATAGTATGTACAGTTTGTATATAGATAATTTTTTTAAATGTAATTTAAAGGGCAAAAAAATTGCTTTACAAAGCACTTACTAACAGATAACTGTGAAAAATATCAACAGCAACTTTAAAATAACAAACCAGACACTGTTCATCGACACTGTCTATAAACATTGTCTATAACAGGGCTTTTTACAGTGCTTGCACAGTAATAACGTTACTGCCAGCTGTTCCCAGCTGCTTCGCTTGTGAACAACTCACACACACGATCTGCACACTGTTACTTACCTTTTCCTGCTACAACTGAATTACCAGGAGACAGCGCAAGGCTAAAAAAAAAAAAGGTAATTCCATGTAGTTATATAGTGACTGACATGGTCATAACTACTAAAGCTCTGAGGGCACCCAAAGCAAGCTGGATTCCCAGAAACAGGTCTGTCATACTACACATCTCCTGCTGGAGAAAAAGAACAAAACTTCTTCTACCTGATGAAGCTTCTGTCCTTGCAAGTATAGAGAGTAGACCTTACTCAAGTGGGCGGAGTCCATTAAAGGATAATTCCAGTCAATTCCAACATGTTGCTCTGTTGTTTGTAAATTTGGAGTGGTGTCAGTAGAGAGAAAAACAAAAACAATTGGTGCTGCCTACATTGTGTTATCCTCCTGCAAGTGTTAGCACCAGCCAGCAGCTACTACCACACTACGGTTTTTTGGGAGGGGAATAAACTTCAGTGGAAGTTTTTAGCCCAGTGGAAGCTCATACACGTTGCTGTAGCTACTAAAGAGTTAGAGCGAGGGGGAAAGACGGCAAATCATGCACTGAGTGACCTTGTCTTTCTGGCATTTCGGGTTCCGACCTAATGAAAAGGGAGAGGTGCTTCAGTATTAGTGTTTAGTATTCAGTTTCTGAACAATGTAGGCACAAGTACGTGCGTCAGCTAGTTTACTAACCATAGACCGTTTGATTGTTTGTTTAAATCCGTATAGCAGCCCCTCACTGACTTTAAATTTTAAGCTTAGCCAAAACTATGCTCAACAATTCATCTCGGCGGCAATATATGTTAGAAGATGTTGGAAATCGACATCTTTTCACTGAGTCAGCTGGAGCTTCCAGCTGATCAGTGAGAGACAGGGTGGCGCACGGCGTAGTGGTGTTAACCACGTGTCACCCATTGGATCAAGATCCCATTCAACTGCGCCAGAAAAAAAAAGCTGCTCTTCAAATACCAGACAGCGGAGTTGTTTACAGGGATTGGCAGGGCTCCAATGCGAGGCATGAGTAGCGCTGCACTATCAATGGCCATTTTTTTGTTCGTGTGCACACTAATCATAAATCCAATGCATTGGTGGTCAAAGGCAAATGACAATTGATTTTGTGAACTATTGAATAGAATTAAACAATGGATACGTGTGAAACCATGGATAGGGCCGAGGCTATTGCTCTAGGCTGACATGAACGTTAGCGGCCATGACTGTGATACACAAGAACCCTAAGACAAAAGGAAAAAACGTGTTGTGAAATTAACTGCTAAAGCACATATGGAAAGGCTGGAAAGGTGACAGGAAAGCTAAGCTAAATAAGGCTAGTAGTTTGAGGAAAAAGATACAAGAGCTTAAACAGTAAGGTGTTAATAAATCAGAGGTAAAATGTGCTTTTGATGATCTGGTAAACTTGTGTGTTGAAGCAAAAGGTATTTATGGTTATTTACTGGGTTTGCTACATAATGATGAAAGGGAAACATGAGATATGATTCAAAGCAAAAATGTGGATGTGAAATGTGGGTAAAAGGTACTGAACAGCATGGAAATAAGGTTGACAATGATGAAGATGGGTGGTGGTGATGATGATGATGATGATGATAATGATAAAGTAAATCCAGAGGACAGTGTTTCAAATGTTTCAAGCGAGCACCCAAGCAAAAAGAGCGCAGAGTGGAAAATCAAGCACTGCTTCTTCTGCCGAAGTCAAGGAAGAAGCAGACAGAGCTACACTGCTCATTCGTGTGGAAGCTTTAAAGAACATACAGGCTTTGGAAGAGCAACAACAAAAGCTAAAAAGGAAAAAGGAACAGCTGGAGCTGGGCGCTTTGCTAGAAGCATCCACTGCTAAATTAGCAGTTTTACAGGCCTCAGACGTGCAAAGTGTTTCACGGACATCATCAAACGCAGTGAATTCCTCCCTAAAAAAGGCACAAAGAAAAGAAGCAAGTGAGCTGAATGTTATGGCAAAGGAGTACAAGCCAGTTCAGCAGAACAAACCGCAATCAAATAAAGTTTGGTTATTGCCAGCAACCAACCCAACAACAAATATCAAGGAGCCACAGGAGGGTAGTTGGCCACAAATAACTCAACCAAGGGAGTGGACTGAACCACAAAACTGGGTTTATCCTCGCAACTCACAACAGTACAGTTACACGGATCCGCAGTTACAATCCTCTTTGCTTCATCCTAAGCCAGCAAAAAAAAGGCTCCTACTCAGCGTAACCTGCAACCTACTCAGCGTAACCTGCAGCTAGAGGATGAAAGCCAGCTCAACCGGTGGATGACAGGTATCTTGGAGATATTTGCACCATTAGGCAAAGGCAAAGTGAAATCACAAATACCCTAGTTCAACAACAACGTTTATTGGTATTGCTGGATGACAATTTGGTACGTTGAGCAGCAACACCGGGGCCCCGCAGGGGACTGTCCTCTCTCCCTTCCTCTTCACCATCTACACCACAGACTTCAACCACCACACAGAGTCCTGCCAAGTTCAGAAGTTTTCTGATGCTGTGGTTGGATGTATCAGCAAGGTTGACGAGGCTGAGTACAGAGCTGTGGTGGGGGACTTTATCACATGGAGTGAGCTGAACCATCTACAGCTCACCGTGACAAAGACCAAGGAGCTGGTGGTGGATCTAAGGCAGGGGTCTCAAACTCAACTTACTTGGGGGCCGTTGGAAGTAGAGCCTGGGTTTGGCTGGGCCGCATCAAGTATTAAAAAAAACAAAACTATTTCCTCCAAACAGGGCGCGGAACTGCCGGTGCTTTAGGCCCCTAGATCTGATATGGTTGGTGAATTTCACAACAACAGACATCACATTGTCAAACCTCAGGCATTTGCCGCAAAGGGTACTTAGCTAGCTTGACAACGGTTACGCCGCTGTCACGAGACTACGGTAGCCCATAAGTGACAAACGCAATGACAAAAAGTTTCAGAACGCGCGGGCCGCACTAACACTTAACTTTGATGTCAAGTTGGGGGCCACAAAATATCATCCCGCGGGCCGCAATTGGCCCCCGGGCCGCGAGTTTGAGACCCATGATCTAAGGAGAGCCAAGGCCGCAGTGATCCCTGTTTCCATCCAGGGGGTCAGTGTGGACATTGTGGAGGACTACAAATACCTGGGAGTGCACTTGGACAATAAACTGGACTGGGCCAAGAACACTCAAGCCCTCTACAGGAAGGGCCAAAGCGGTCTCTACTTTCTGAGGAGGCTGAGGTCCTTCAACATCTGCAGGACAATGCTGAGGATGTTTTATGAGTCTGTGGTGGCCAGTGCTATCCTGTTTGCAGTTGCTTGCTGGGGCAGCAGGCTGAGGGTAGCGGACGCCAACAGACTCAACAAACTGATTTGCAAGGCTAGTGACGTTGTGGGGGTGGATCTGGACTCTCTGTCGGGTGTGTCAGAGAGGAGGATGCTGTCCAAACTACATGCCATCTTGGACAATGTCTCGCACCCACTCCATGGCTTGCTGCTCAATCACAGGAGCACTTTCAGAGATAGACTCATTCTCCCAAAAATGCACCACAGAGCGCCACAGGAAGTAATTCTTGCCTGTGGCCATCAAACTTTATAACTCCTCCCTCTAAGTGTCTGACACACAGACACTTACAGAGGTTGAAACTGGACATTATTATCTGTTTTGTGCAATAACGCTGGCTTGTAATGTGTGCAATACTCAACTGCTACAATTATTATTTTTATTATTATTATTATTATTACTTTTCACCATTGCAACACCTTAATTATGTTAATTATGTAAATACTGTATCATAATATTCCTTTAACTATGCACACTCCTTATATTTCTTTATTTCTTTATTTATATTTCTGCTATTTGTGCAACTGTAACACAGAGTTTCCCTTCGGGGATCAATAAAGTATTTCTGATTCTGATTCTGAAACTTACAAGACATAACTTCACATTTCGTTAATAAGAAGCAAAATATAGTTTACTTATAAGTATTGAATAGAAATAGAAAGTGTGACTAGAAATTCAATAGGTTTAATAAATGATTGCATAGCTTCTAGAGAAAGACGCTAGCTACTGGACTGACCTGGCACTAGCTAGCTCGACTGCCTTTGACTGGCAACAACACAGACTAAGAGAAACCCTTCCTTCTTCAGGATCCAATTCTGGTTTGAACATGTATGGTTAAACTACTGCTGCCATGTCCATAACTTTCACACATAGTTCTATCTATTCACGTTAGTCCAAGTCTCCCCGTTACCATGGTAACCAGTGACGTGCGGTGATGTCAGTAAGAGGCTAGGCACTGAGTTATAAAAGCCAGATTACGTAATTTATTGTTTATGTTAATACTCAATCAGAACAGTAGGCTAAACGATACGCACAAGCGCGGCACACACGCACGGTTGATAGCAAGACATTTCCAATCAATCTATCAATCAAAATCAATCTAAATGTATTTATATAACACTTTAAAGCAACCAGCAGGGTCCAAAGTGCTTAACAACCGCAAAAGCCTGACCCCCCCACCGTTTATACCTGGACCTTAGGACTTCTAAAACCAGCTGATTTGAAAACCGCAATGACAGTTGTGCTCCCGCAAAATTAAGATTTCAGACAAATGCTCTGGGTAACATATTCTCTCTCTCTCTCTCTCTCTTCTCTCTCTCTCTCTCTCTCTCTCTCTCTCTCTCTCATACACACACACACACACACACACACGTTAATGTCCAGCATCAGAATGCAAGTTATGAAACCATCTTTGTTCTAATTGATGCACAGCGGCCAATAATAGTTTGTCAGTCCCAGTCAGCAACAATGAATCACACATTGCTCAACTGAATATGAAGGCAAATGGCTAGCAGCCCTAGTTCAATCACACTAAGCCCAATTTAGTTTCTGACTCACCAATCGGTAGATTATTTGTACATAAAATCCACCCGGCGCTCTTTCCTCGTAAAGACGTTGATCACAGCGTTGTAAAACTCGTCTCTACGAGACTTCAATTCGCATCATCTCTGACTCTCAATAGACAGAATGGCGAGGGCTGAAAGACCAGCTGGCCCGGTCCGGTTCCGACTGGATGTTTTGATCCGTTTCAGGGTGGACAGTGTGCAAAGCTGTAGTTCCGGTATTATGTGAGCTGACGGTTTTTAATGCTTGGTTAAAGCTGCGGGCAGGTTGTTCAGATCCCAGGACCCCGTAGAGGTCCAACCGCTGACTGTTAGCACGGCCACATTGCCACATCTTTTCTTCCAAATCAGATCGGACGAGTTTTTGTCCCTTTTGCTGCAGTAGTCCATCTAAGGCTGGCGTAGACCTCCCTCTTGCTATTAGTTCTTTTTTTGAATTAAGTTTAGAGAAATTCCTCACCGCTGTGATATCGGCGGACACTGCTGCTGTCATTTTGACTTTGAATTTCGCGGGGATTGCGCTTACAACGTAGCTGGTGTAATGACGTCAGCTACGCAAAGGGCCAATAATATCTCGATTTGAATTGGTCCATGATTGGTATGTAACGGAGATGATTACTGGAATAACACATTTACGTGCAAAGCCACAGCAGAGTTGTGCCTTTCGCCGTACATGTTAAAGAATACAGGATCGAAGTGTGCATGTGCAACATTGGTTAATCGCTTGAATGGACAGGAAAGGCACAGCTTATTCTACCATTTGTTTATGCGTAACTGCTACATTTGTCATCGTACCGTCTAAATAATTGGAATAACACACATAAATCACAAGAATAAACAATACAAATACAAGCTTATTATAAAAAATTATTTAATAAACATTTTTATGCTTGAATTTTGTCAGGGTAGGCAGCTTACCTACCCTGACAAAATTCAGGCATAAAAATGTTTATTAAATAAATGTTTTTAATGCACGTCTGCACGTCACTGATGGTAACAGTTAATGAGTGCGACGTGGACAGTTGAGCAGCAGCTCATAAAAAATGTAACGAGCAGCAGAAACAGCACAATCTAAAAGGGACTGAAACAAAGGGTAATAGAGGTAGGTAAGAATCTTTTCCTACAAGCAATTCTAGCTAACAACTTCAGAAACATTTCTTTCTGGAACTCGTAAACCCATTTTAACTTGTTAATAATTAGTCATAATATGGGCACTTTAACACCAGAAGTGCCGGGATTCCATAACTACTAGAATGGCTGTGAGCGGTCATTTTGACCCCCAGATTCCAAACTCTATAAGCCCCCGGCGCTTGCCTTCTGATTCAGAACAGAGTACATTCCATTCACGCCGTATTTATTGTGATAGCCTATGTTACCGACTCTTGCCTTCGGCCCATCAGTGATGCCCACACTTGTTACTCAATACCGCTTTTGACGTTTCTCCAACAGAGACGCTGATAGTTACTAAGGAACAATATGCATGTTCAACCGCACAAAAGATTAAAAACAATACGACCAGAGATGGCAAAAGTACTTACTTTCCGTACTCAAGTAGAAGTACAGATAATTGTGTTAAAAAATACTCTGGTAAAAGTATAAGTACTGATTTAACTTATTTACTTAAGTAAAAGTAACATAGTACAGGCTTGGAAATTAACTTAAAGTATAAAAGTAAAAGTAGCCTTGCAAATGACAAAGCTACCTGGACCAGACACATGTTACTAGAGAGCACACTGAGAAACTACAGTGGACAGGAAAAAAAGGTTCTTTATATGCCATTGCCTACCTTTTAAATGGCTGTCTGCCAATAGGCCTAAAACATGTAGCTTATTTATTGTGACAGAGACTGGGACTTCAGTTAAATAAGATTCTACCCGAGTAGCGAGAAATGAATTCAAGTGTGATTTTGTGAGAAGTCTGTGTATATTCCCATCTAATTAGATTCAATTTGGTATTGAAAATAATAACTAACTCCAGTGAAATTATTTTAAACTTAGTGAGGACTAGATTAGGACTGTATTTAAAGCTGATTCTGGTTTCCAACTTCGGCCCAGGTGTGTCTGTTAAAACACGGACAGAACTTCTCTCTGTTGATGCTTTATTACAATCAAGCATCAGGATAAACATGGGCGTGGGTAGCTCTGCTATGGCTGTATGTTTGTGTGGTAATAAAAGAAATAAATAACATTGTAAGGCTACCATACACAATGCATAGGAATCATAAATGCTAGCAAATAATAACAACAAACCCACTATTAATTACATTATCTTAATGAGCAAGGGCGGTCAGCTATCACCATTATATCAAATCAACAGCCAGGTGTAACCTAGGTAACAGGTGAAGAACACAAACAAGCTAACTTTTAAATTTGCCAGAACTATAGACCAATACAACAACAGGCTTAAAGGAACTGACAACATAAGTTATATGACTTATAGTTCTCAAAGACGCACACACACAATCTCAGTTGATTATCCTCCGGACAGCTAGTTTCTTTTTCTTTTCTCTCACTTTTTTCTCCGTGTGCCATGCGCGCCCGCTCATGGTGTGCGCCGCGTGTCTGCGCTATTCTCCAACGTGCACTCACAATCACACCTAATAGACAACCTTTTGTAAAAAACTAAAGTAACAAGCCAGTTTTGTAAAATGTAAGGAGTAGAAAGTACCGATATTCGTGTTAGGAGTAAAAGTAAAAAGTTGCCAAAAAAATAAATAGTAAAGTAAAAATATCTGAAAAATCTACTTGAGTACAGTGACAAAGTATTTGTACTTTGTTACTTCCCATCTCTGAATACGAGTGTATGGCCAAAATAGGTAAAAGTCATTGTATTTTCTTTCCAGTGACCACTGACGAGGCTACACCCTCTTCCAAAACAGACCATAATGGCCGCTAGTTTTTAATACAATCACTCTTTTTTTTACGAAAATAGTTTACCTTTCAACAATAGTTTTTGAACACATTTTGTGCAAGACATACATTATGCAGTTGCTGAATCACAACAGTCAGTTTAAAAGATTTTCATGACCTTTTGAGAGGCGCTATTCCAAAGTCCCTGCGACGCACGCTACTAGAATGCATTGCACAGATGCTCCCACAGAAATGAATGCGAAGCGTGGAAATGACGCGGGACACACTCCAAAGATGGGTGGGGGGACAGTTCAGACATCAAAAAGTGAGCATCATGCAGCAGCGGCAGTTAAGAAAAGGCACCAAAACGACTAGTTATCGTTGCTTGTGTTACTATCTGGCATTTGGGTGTCACCTGTGAGCATAAACTCTCCATGCTTCACTGGGTGACAACTCTCAACTATTGCTTTGTTTGTAGTAGCGCAAGTGACCACGTCCAGCTCCTGGCCAATATGGTGGGTGGGAAAATGAAAGACTTTCTACATTTGAACAGTCAATAAGGCACAGGAATGCGGTGTACTTGTTGGCTGAGTGTTTAACTGTAGTAGTTTATCGGTGGCTAGAAGTGATTAATGCAGGGTGCCCAATCACACATTTTTAGTAAATATCGACTGATAATTTTAATTCAATTCAATTCAATTTTATTTATAGTATCAATTCATAACAAGAGTTATCTCAAGACACTTTACAGATAGACCACACTCCAGAATTTACAAGGACCCAACAGTTCTAATAGTTTCCTCCAGAGCAAGCAACAGTGCGACAGTGGCGAGGAAAAACTTCCTTTTAGGCAGAAACCTCGGTCAGACCCAGGCTCTTGGTAGGCGGTGTCTGACGGGCCGGTTGGGGTTAGAATGAAGAGTGGCAATAAAAATAGAAAAAAAAATTAGTAGTTTGTAGAAGTTCTTTGTAGTAGTTCATGGCATAGCAGGACGCTGTGCGGCATTACAAGGCACAGCAGGACGTAGCAGGACGTAGCAGGACGTTGCAGGACGTAGCAGGACGTAGCAGGGCACCGCAGTGTAGCAGTTGAACATGGCATCACAGAACGTGTAGCGGGACCATGGCGACAGCTGCTACCCTGATTTCGGAGCCTCTCTGATCCAAGGGAACATGCTGTTGAAAAAAGAACATAAGGACTCCGGGGAATAACTCCCCAGAAATAGGTTAGTAACACGCATTTCTGGGACATGGATGCACATAAATGAAAAGATAGAAAGATAGAGGAGAGAGGAACTCAGTGTATCAAAATAAGTCCCCAGCTGTCTAAAACTATTACAGCAAAACCAAGAGAGACGAGGTAAAGAGAGCTCCAGCCCGGCCGGGCTAGAACTCTCCCCAACCGGATCGGGCTGTATGCCAAGTCTCCCTTTAGTTCTATTATATTCTTGATTATATGTTAGATAAATCTGAAAACTATGTGACTAACTACTACTCCCTAACAATATTTGATTCTATGCCCTAACTAGTGTATCAAAATAAGTCCCCAGCTGTCTAAAACTATTACAACAAAACCAAGAGAGACGAGGTAAAGAGAGCTCCAGCCCGGCCGGGCCAGAACTCTCCCCAACCGGATCGGGCTGTATGCCAAGTCTCCCTTTAGTTCTATTATATTCTTGATTATATGATAGATAAATCTGAAAACTATGTGACTAACTACTACTCCCTAACATTATTCGATTCTATGCCCTAACTAGTGTATCAAAATAAGTCCCAGGCTGTCTAAAACTATTATTACAACAAAACCAAGAGAGACAAGGTAAAGAGAGCTCCAGCCCGGTCGGGCCAGAACTCCCCCAACCGGATCGGGCTGTATGCCAAGTCTCCCTTTAGTTATATATGATAGATAAATCTGAAAACTATGTGACTAACTACTACTCCCTAACAATATTCGATTCTATGCCCTAACTATAAGCTTTATCAAAAAGGAAAGTCTTAAGCCTACTCTTAAATGTGGAGACGGTGTCTGCCTCCCGGACCCAAACTGGAACCTGGTTCCACAGGAGAGGAGCCTGATAGCTGAACGCTCTGGCTCCCGTTCTACTTTTAGAGACTCTAGGAACCACCAGTAACCCTGCATTCTGGGAGCGTAGTTCTCTCCCAGGGTTGTAAGGTACTATAAGCTCCTTAAGATAAGATGGAGCCTGACCATGAAGAGCTTTGTAGGTGAGAAGAAGGATTTTAAATTCTATTCTAAATTTTACAGGAAGCCAATGCAGAGAAGCTAAAACAGGAGAAACGTGATCTCTTTTCCTGGTTCCCGTCAGAACACGTGCCGCAGCATTCTGGATCAGCTGTAGAGTCTTTATGGATTTTTTCGAGCAGCCTGATAGTAAAGAATTGCAGTAATCCAACCTAGAAGTAACAAATGCATGGACTAATTTTTCTGCATCATTTTTAGACAGGATATTCCTGATTTTTGCAATATTACGTAGGTGAAAAAAGGCGATCCTTGAAATTTGCTTTAAGTGGGAATTAAAGGACATGTCCTGATCAAAGATGACTCCAAGATCTTCACAGTGGTGCTGGAGGCCAGGGTGATGCCATCCAGAGTAACTATATCTTTGGATAGTGCGTCACGGAGGTGCTTGGGTCCGAGAGCAATAACTTCAGTTTTATCTGAGTTTAACATTAGAAAATTACAGGTCATCCAGGTTTTAATATCCTGAAGGCACGTTTGAAGTTTAGCTAACTGATTAGTTTCATCCGGCTTGATTGATAGATATAATTGAGTATCATCTGCATAACAATGAAAGTTTATGGAGTGTTTCCTAATAATACTGCCTAAAGGAAGCATATATAAAGTGAACAGGATTGGACCGAGCACAGATCCTTGTGGGACTCCATGACTAACCTTGGCGTGCACAGAGGATTCATCGTTAACATTAACAAACTGAAATTGATCTGATAAATAAGACTTAAACCAGCTTAGAGCAGTCCCTTTAATGCCAATTAAATGTTCTAATCTCTGTAATAAGATATAATGGTCAATGGTATCAAATGCAGCGCTAAGATCTAATAACACAAGTACAGAGATAAGTCCTTTGTCTGATGCAATTAGGAGGTCATTAGTAATTTTCACAAGTGCTGTCTCTGTGCTATGATGAACTCTAAATCCTGACTGAAAATCCTCAAATAAGCTGTTGCTATGCAGAAAGTTGCACAGCTGTTTGGCGACTGCTTTCTCAAGAATCTTAGAGAGAAATGGAAGGTTGGATATAGGTCTATAGTTGGCTAAAACATCTGGATCAAGGTTTGGCTTTTTCAGAAGAGGTTTAATTACAGCTACTTTAAAGTACTGTGGTACATAGCCTGTTAATAAAGACAAATTGGTTATATTCAGTAGTGAAGTGTTGACTAATGGTAAAACTTCTTTAAGTAGCCTAGTCGGGATGGGATCTAAGAGGCAGGTTGATGGCTTAGATGAAGAAATAATTGAATTAAATTGATAAAGATCAAGTGAAGCAAAGCAGTCAAAACATGTATCTGGTTTTACAGCTGTTTCTAACGTTCCTGAGTTTAGAGATAAGCCAGTTAAAGGCAGGTCTTGGTGAATTTTGCTTCTAATAGTTATAATTTTATCATTGAAGAACCTCATAAAGTCGTTACTACTAAGAGCTATGGGAATACTTGGCTCAGTAGAGGTGTGACCTTCTGTTAGCCTGGCTACAGTACTGAAAAGAAACCTGGGGTTGTTCCTATTTTTCTCTATCAATGACGAGTAGTACGCTGCTCTGGCATTACGGAGGGCCTTCCTATACGTTTTAAGACTATCTTGCCAGGTTAAACGAGAATTTTCCAGTTTGGTGGAGCGCCAGATCTTCTCAAGTTTCCGCGATATTTGCTTTAATTTGCGAGTTTCAGTGTTATACCATGGAGCTAACCTTCTTTGTTTTGATATCTTCTTTTTTAGAGGGGCAACAGAGTCTAGAGTCATTCGCAGCAAGCCTGCTGCGCTATCAACAAAATAATCGATTTGGGAGGGACTAATAGCACAGGAGTCCTCCGTTACTTTGGGACTTGGTAATGAATTAAATGCTAACGGAATCGCATCCTTAAATTTAGCTACAGCACTATCAGATATACATCTTGTATAGGATGTTTTGCCTAACGGCGTTTAGTTCAGCAGTATAAACTCAAAAGTTATCAAACAGTGGTCAGATAGGAAGGGATTCTGTGGGAACACTATTAAATGTTCAATTTCAACACCATATACCAGAACAAGATCGAGGGTGTGGTTAAAACGGTGAGTCGGTTTATGTACACTTTGAGAGAAGCCAATAGAATCTAATAGAGAGATAAACGCAGTGCTAAGGCTATCATTCTCAACGTCCACATGAATATTAAAATCCCCTACAATAATAACTTTGTCCGTTTTTAGCACTAAGTTCGATAGAAACTCTGCAAATTCGGATAAAAATTCAGAGTATGGACCAGGTGCTCGGTACACTATAACAAATAGAACTGGTTGCATTGATTTCCAACTTGGGTGTGAAAGACTAAGAACAAGACTTTCAAATGAGTTATAATTTAGTTTAGGTTTAGAGCTAATTAGTAGACTAGAATCAAAGATAGCTGCAACTCCACCTCCTCGGCCTGCGCCTCGAGGAATGTGAGTATTAATATGACTGGGGGGGGTGGACTCATTTAGACTAACATATTCTCCATTACCCAGCCAGGTTTCAGTAAGACAAAATAAATCAATATTAGAATCTGATATCAATTCATTTACTAGTACACCTTTAGAAGAGAGAGATCTGATGTTTAAGAGTCCACATTTAATTCTCCTATTCTTTTGAACTATTGCACTTGTGGTTTTAATTTTATGAGGTTTTCATGCACTGCTCCTCTTCTGTTTACCTTTGATTTAAATAATTTTAATGGTCGGGGGGCAGACACCGTCACTATGGGATTTTACTAGGTAACACCTGGAATAAAGGAGCAGAGAAGTGTGTTAGACTGGGACTCTGCCTCCTGGTCCCAACTATGGATTGTCAAGGATTAGGTCCACCAATAAACTTGTCAATGTTTCCAGAAATGAGAGCTGCTCCAGCCCAAGTGGGATGAATGCCGTCTCTCCGAATCAGACCAGGTCTTCCCCAGAAAGACTGCCAGTGATCCTCAAAGCCCACATCATTATCTGGACACCACCTCGATAGCCAGCGGCGAAATGACGACATGCGGCTATACATGTCATCGCTGGTTAGATTTGGCAGGGGTCCAGAGAAAACTACGGTGTCCGACATTGACTTCGCGTATGTACACACCGATTCAACATTAATCTTAGTAACCTCCGATTGCCGTAACCGGGAGTCATTAACGCCAACGTGAATAACAATCTTGCTGTATTTACGTTTATCCTTAGCCAGCAGTTTCAGATAAGACTCAACGTCGCCCGCTCTAGCCCCCGGGATGCACTTAACTACGGCCGCCGGCTTCGCTAACTTCACGTTTCTCAGAATGGAGCTGCCGATAACCAGAGTTGGTTTCTCAGCGGGGGGGTTGCTGAGTGGGGAAAATCTGTTAGAAACGCTAACAGGCTGGTGGCGGTCCGACGTCTTGGAAAGCTTACGACTGTCTCTTCCTCGTCCTCGCACAGTAACCCACGCACTATGTCCTGGCTGCTCCGGAGTTCGCGAGGAACGGCTACCAGAGGCTAACTCAGGCTCAGGCCGGCCCGTGCCGACTACCGGGGGGGGGTTAGCTACAGTAACTGACGACTGATCTGTCATGGTGCGGATCCGGACTTCTAACTCACTAAGCCTCGCCTCCACGTCCAAAAATAAACTACACTTGTTACACACGCCATCACCGCTAAAGAATGCAGAGGAGTAACTAAACATCTCACACATCGAGCAGGAGAAAGTCGGAGAGGGGGCCGACATAACTAACTGCTAGGCTAAAGTCGTTAGCGGCTAAGCTAAAGTATGGTAGCGTTAGCTACCAAGCGTTAAAACAGCTGTTATTTAACAAAAGTCGCTAAAAAAAAAAAAAGAGAAGATATGTGAGTGCTTAGGCAGAACTGCTATAAGAATAAGTGTTTAGCGGACAGTTAGCCGCTGTAATAGCAAATCTAACAACCTGAACTGGTATGTCGTGAGCAGCAGAGCTACCAACACGCAAACAACACAAAGGCACAGGAAACGGAAATGAGTCAGGTACGCTTACCGTAATGCCTCGTGTCATGCCACCTGTCAATCATCCGTTTTTAGGCAGTTGATCAATCAGGGGATCCCTACCAACAACCTTCTCTTGTGGATGTTATATATATATATATATATATATATATATATACTACCGTTCAAAAGTTTGGGGTCACATTGAAATGTCCTTATTTTTGAAGGAAAAGCACTGTACTTTTCAATGAAAATAACTTTAAACTAGTCTTAACTTTGAAGAAATACACTCTATACATTGCTAATGTGGTAAATGACTATTCTAGCTGCAAATGTCTGGTTTTTGGTGCAATATCTACATAGGTGTATAGAGGCCCATTTCCAGCAACTATCACTCCAGTGTTCTAATGGTACAATGTGTTTGCTCATTGGCTCAGAAGGCTAATTGATGATTAGAAAACCTTTGTGCAATCATGTTCACACATCTGAAAACAGTTTAGGTCGTTACAGAAGCTACAAAACTGACCTTCCTTTGAGCAGATTGAGTTTCTGGAGCATCACATTTGTGGGGTCAATGAAACGCTCAAAATGGCCAAAAAAAGAGAACTTTCATCTGAAACTCGACAGTCTATTCTTGTCCTTAGAAATGAAGGCTATTCCATGCGAGACATTGCTAAGAAATTGAAGATTTCCTACAACGGTGTGTACTACTCCCTTCAGAGGACAGCACAAACAGGCTCTAACCAGAGTAGAAAAAGAAGTGGGAGGCCGCGTTGCACAACTGAGCAAGAAGATAAGTACATTAGAGTCTCTAGTTTGAGAAACAGACGCCTCACAGGTCCCCAACTGGCATCTTCATTAAATAGTACCCGCAAAACACCAGTGTCAACATCTACAGTGAAGAGGTGGCTGCGGGATTCTGGGCTTCAGGCCAGAGTGGCAAAGAAAAAGCCATATCTGAGACTGGCCAATAAAAGAAAAAGATTAAAATGGGCAAAAGAACACAGACATTGGACAGAGGAAGACTGGAAAAAAGTGTTGTGGACGGATGAATCCAAGTTTGAGGTGTTTGGATCACAAAGGAGAACGTTTGTGAGACACAGAACAAATGAAAAGATGCTGGAAGAATGCCTGACACCATCTGTTAAGCATGGTGGAGGTAATATGATGGTCTGGGGTTGCTTTGTTGCTGGTAAGGTGGGAGATTTGTACAGGGTTAAAGGGATTCTGAATAAGGAAGGCTATCACTCCATTTTGCAACGCCATGCCATACCCAGTGGACAGCGCTTGATTGGAGCCAGTTTCATCCTACAACAGGACAATGACCCTAAACACACCTCCAAATTGTGCAAGAACTATTTAGAGCAGAAGCAAGCAGCTGGTATTCTATCGGTAATGGAGTGGCCAGCGCAGTCACCAGATCTGAACCCCATTGAGCTGTTGTGGGAGCAGCTTGACCGTATGGTACGCAAGAAGTGCCCATCCAACCAATCCAACTTGTGGGAGCTGCTTCTGGAAGCGTGGGGTGCAATTTCTCCAGATTACCTCAACAAATTAACAGCTAGAATGCCAAAGGTCTGCAATGCTGTAATTGCTGAAAATGGAGGATTCTTTGACGAAAGCGAAGTTTGATGTAAAAAAAATCTTATTTCAAATACAAATCATTATTTCTAACCTTGTCAATGTCTTGACTCTATTTTCTATTCATGTCACAACGTATGGTGGTGAATAAGTGTGACTTTTCAGGAAAACACAAAATTGTTTGGGTGACCCCAAACTTTTGAACGGTAGTGTATATATATATATATATATAAATCCTTCCCAATATAATGTAGATATGAATGAAATTGGAAACTTTGGTGAATGTAAGTTAAATAGAGATCCCTGGCTCAGAGTATCAGCCTTTAAATATAGAATTCCACACATTTTGCAAAACAATACAGGTGAATAGAGTAATTTATTAGATATCACCATGAAACTTCCCCAGTTGATTACTTACATTAGGACAATATTTTTTAGTATTGCAAATTAGGCATCATCACATGCAAAATGTTGGTGAATTTAAAAATAAATCTACAAAAGAACAAAACAAAGTGTATTAAAATAAAACTGAATATGTATTTGGTAGGGGTGATCCGAGTATCCGGCTGAAACGAGTATCCGGTACGGATAAAGCACTTTTGCCGAGTACAAGTAATATCCGAGTAATATGAGTCAATATCCGTGCTCGGATTGAATACAACTCCTCAACTGGCCGCGCAGCATTCTGTGATAATCACAGCGCCCCCCCGCCTACAAACCCGCTCGGATCAATCACACACAAACACAGAACATGGAGAAATGCGCTCTCTCTCTCTCCCTCTTCCTCTCTCTCTCTCTCTCTCGCGCGCGCTCCCGCTCCGTCAGGCAGGCAGTCAATGGGTCTGCAGCTCTGTTCCGTAACGTTTAGGGTTTCTTCAGCTTCAGGTTTGTTTTTAACTTTGGTTTGTAGTCCTTACATAGTAACCAGTAGATTTCTGGGCTCGTGGGGTTTCAGACGTGTTGCTCGGTTTAAATGTGACTCCCGTTGGGTCTCTGCCATCGGAGATTTTTTTTTTTTTACTGTCAGCTGCCCCCCGCCCCCTCTCTCTCTGTGTCTCTCTCTTACACACACACACACACACACACACACACACCTGGTGTGGAAATAAAAAAATAAAAAAAAGAACCAAAAAAAAAAATCACACTGATCATAAAAAAGTTAAAAAAAGAAAGTTATATTGAGTATGAAAACTCTTGTTCATTACATTTTACTTCATAATTGCAACCGCATGTGTTGTATTCATTGTTGCAAAACGTTCTGTACATAGTTTGTTTGTTACCATGACAACACCATTGATCTGAAGCTCGATGCTGTCATGTAAATAGTTTTCAAATCAGCAATAAATATAACAATTTTTTATCAACTCATATCAATTGCATGCTTAAATAACATACAGCCCCGCACATTTCAAGAGAACCCAACCCACTTCCGGGTTAAATCTGACCACTTCCGGTTTAGGCCCCGCCCAGTCCAAGTACGGATCCGGATACAGATAATTCATGTGGTAAACAGATACAGATACAGATACAGATAATGCTGTACACGCTCATCCCTAGTATTTGGGATGTTTTTGTTCCTCCAGTCTGAAAGAAAACATGTTATAGAAGCAAATAGCCCAAACTCAAAAATTGACCAGTATATGAACAAAATAATTTTCTTGCCTGAAGTGTCTTGCAGAATTCATCAATGGACTTATAGAGCTTGTGTTTGTTGACAATGTCTTTACCTTTAAATGTAATCACTGACTGTGACAAACACAACATAATTAACAAAAATGGGAATTTTTCATTGTCTGAGCTTTATTCCTTGTTCAGGTTGAGATACATTCTGGCAGCAGCAAAGTGATGTACATTTCTTCCATCATTCATGTCTTTTTTTCTAATTAGGAGGAGACAGAAGGATTCAGTACCGGAAGTGGTACAGACCACTAGTGTGGTTTTGGATCCTGGGTGGTCTGGCCTACTTTGCTGCAGTGCTGAATATGATTGGTGACTGGCTGAGGGTGCTATCCAAAAAAACAAAAGAAGAGGTAGGCTCTTATAAGGAATGATTAAGATGTTGATACTCATGTTATATTTGTAGCCATGGTACCACGCCACGCCATGGAACCAGCTTTGGGATCTACTGATTTATCAGTTACCAAATATGGCTACAACCAGAAATCATGTTTATTAAACATAATGTATGAATTATTTTGTTTATTTATTTATTTTGTACAGTGCTGGGATAAAACCTGACATCTAACGTGTGATAGATATCAGTTCAATCACAGTTCTTAGCAAATCTTTGGTTGGTGGAATATTCTGGGAATACACTTGAGATTAAGATCCTATCTATGCCTTAAAATTCGATCTGATTTGTAGTTGGGTATGTTGTCTCGAGGCGTAAAAGCACCTGTTAGTGCAGTTTAATTTCAGAACGCGTTGCAATCTAGATCCGACATCAAGTAAACAACATTTTGAAAGGTTACATGTACCTAACTCCACCTCTTCCTGCTGTCTCAAGCTGCCATTTAAAAGCTACAGGCAAATACATTATCTGCAAATGAGTTACTAGAGTTGAAACAGCAACATCACTTCAGGAGACTGTAGGGCAGCTACCAATCGCAAGAAGAGTCACATAACTGACAAACGTAGCCATTCTTACAGTATAAGTAATAGTGGCCTAGTTTACGAGGTTGTTCAAAAGATGATTGCATTTAACTGTCACTGTCTGTCAAGAACCCCCACCTTGCATGTTGCAGTGGTCTCTCGAGATTATAGCACATCACAACCCTGTTTGTTGACAAGTCTGCCAGTCTGGCCTACCCATTTTGGATATTGAGATTAGGGATGTCACTAGGACCGCTACTTACGAAAATTAACCATCTCTGCTTCCTTTTGGGCTCTAAAGATCAGCTGTCCTCTTCTTAATACATCTCCAATATTTACCTGGGGTTTAAAACGTCTCTGGTCACGCAACTCTTAGAAACGCTTTTGTTGTTTTTGCATGGTACCTTTTGAAAAGATTCCTGGAAGTCTGGAATGGGTCTGGGGACACTAGTGGTTGCACTATGACCACTAATTGCACTTGATTATGTTGTTCTATGCTCTATTGCACTCTTGCATTGTTTTGATTGTCTTGTTATGACATTTTGATATATTTCAAATATTTTAATAAAGAAGTTCATGTTTCAAATTAAAGTACATGGAAGAAAATCCTTTAATGGCGTGGTACTGAAATCGGCATTGAGAATCATAATATTTTACTGGTATTGGCACAGACTACTGAAGTTTTGGTATCGTAACACCCCTAAATGAGATTAAATCACAGGCTGAACAGAGCTAATGACAATGCCTACTGATGCCAGGTCAAAGAGCCTATGATCAGATGTTATTATTCAGACACTGTATACAGATAGCCATCACAAGTTAATATAGATGGGTGTTTGCTTGAACAATTTCCCCTTGATTTGGTTTTGTTTCACACACAAAAAAAATCCAAGCTTACTGAAATGCGTCATTATAAACCCCACCAGAACTTATTGGTCAAATGTTTGTGATGCGGGAAAAGAAAGTAAACTAAAAAATGCATTTCCTGCAGAAAATGCGTGTGAATGCTGAATAGCTAAATTGCTAAAGCTAAACTGGATTAATATCTTAAATCTCTAAAAGAAGTTGAAGTAGTGAGAATAGTTGGAAAAGTGGGAATTGTTTTAATTTGTAGAATTTCATGTTAAATAACCTAAACTTTAAAGTTGTTAAAGTTCATGTACTTTATACAGCGCTAGCGTATAGTAAATGGTGACCAGGGCCCCGAACACATGCAAATGTTAACTAACATTACCAGGAAACTTAACTTACCCTTTTGTGTCGGCAAACAACCGTCATGTCGACATCTGAACTCCGTCGGAATTCCCAAACTCCTGTTTTTTTTAGCGGTGATTTTTTATGCTTCCTTCAGTTTCTTTTGAAACAAAACATTTCTTCTGGCTGTGGCGAGTAGCCGACGTACTGTTGTGAGTCACGTTGAAAATTACATCATCACGCGTAGCTATGGTGACCAGCCACGCTGAGGCGTTACTCATTTTGCAATGGAAAACGGACGCAGAATGCGTCGAGTCGAGTCGAGGCGAGTTAAGGCGAGTCGAGTCGAGCTGGTACCAGCAGTGGAAAAACGGCTTTAGAGACAGCAGGAGAAGCTGACTGCTGGGACTGACTGTCTGAAACTATTACAGCGGCAACACAGCAAGTTGATGGAGGCTGTCGGGAGAACTGTCATTTATAAGGAAGTGGCTTTAACTTGATGGTGAAAGTGTTTGTCTCTCATTTAAGCAACTTCCACAGTATCGCTGCTTATAGTTACAATGGATCTGTTAATTTCATAACAGTTATGTAAATACTGTAAATATTATACTGTGCTTCTCAGAAAGAGGAAAATAATACATTTTCTTGGATGAAAGGTAAACTTGTCTCATTAAACAAAAGTCTACAGTTCAGGACTCGTAGCGAGGTGACATTAATAAAAATCTGTGTGTTATGATGGAGCTGATTGGTTAGCAAAGACGACCGTGGGACGTTTCATTGTAACAAAAGTAAATTAAAGAACACTTATTTTAACATTTGGTTATAATTTGAAGCATACTGAAAAAACTATACCTATTTTCACTTTTATTGAAATACAAATACAAATATTTTTTGCTGTCTTCACTAATTCAAATTTTTACACGGAAAAGAGCACAAGTCAGTGCAACAGAAAAACAGTTGAGCTTGTCTTAACCTCATGCACTACACTGCTTCAACAGTCTCAGCTTGCATTATTCAGGCCTATTACATTTTTGTGTGAAATGTCTTTCTCTGATACACTGTTCAACCAGAGCAGCTATAATACTAGCACCAAACAAACAGTAATGATGGAAGCCAAACAGCCAGCACACTGCAATGACACAACTTAAACAGATTCAGGTTTATTTGTTACATTAGCCCAATCCGCTGGTCCTCACTGTTACCCAGCATAGCAGGAAGCTGATTTGTTTTTTAACAGAGCATGGTACCATGGTATCAATTTAACTAGTCATACATGCAAGTAAATAACAATTGATCAATCAATATCAACAGTTGATAATGTTAACTAGTTGCAAAATGCTGCTTCTTACCTGCTGTACAGCCAGCTGCTTTCTCACTGTCAGACCAATAGGGAACTTCGTGGAGTTGTCAGAGATGGAACAAGACATTATCAAGTTTAAGCCTCATCTTTACGATAAACGTTTTCATCTTGGTCATTTTTGACTATATTTTTTTAACCTGAATTTTAGTCATCAGACATCTGTATATCAAGAGAAACAGAGATATTAGAGAAACAAGCTGAGCAAACAGTAGAGGCAGCTTGGCTGGCTTGGCTTGGCTGGAACAGCACAGCTAGTGTCATCCTTTATTTTAAATATTTAGCTTTGTTTGTTGTTACGTCAGTAGGACATGCAATTAGTGGAGCTGAAGCTGAATTTTAAGAATGGCCTATATTGGACTACAAAGCATCGCTTTAAATGTTCTGTTGGGCTTACAGACTGTACATTTTAAATTCTAACACATGACTACAGTTTCAACACTACATTTTTAACCAAAACTTCCATATCTAATGCAACACAAAGGTATTTGTATTATGCTATTTGATATTGTAGGATAACTATTTAAAAAATAAGCTTGTCATATAATGCAACCTCTTTTTTATCCTGTCTTTTTAAAACAAAGCTTTGCATTTTATAACAATCCCCTTAGGATAGGAACCACTAATATAATGTGTGACAGACTTAATTGGGATGAGATTAAGTTTTTTCCGCTGTGGATGAAATTTAGTTTCAAGGTTGATAAAATATTAGGGATTTCTATTTATCTTGAAAAGGTAATTATCATTGTGCTGCACCATTGTTCTTATTTTATTATTAAATTCACTGTTTACTGATGTACTGATTTTTATTAACTGTCTTTGTCCAAGGTTGGCGGGATCAAGGCTCATGCAGCAGAATGGAAAGCAAACGTTCGAGCAGAGTTTCAGGAGACGCGTCGGCGTATGAGTGTTGAGGTCCACGACAAATTGCAGCGAGCCGCCACCATCAGGAGCATGGAGAGACGGCAGCTGGGCTTGGACCAACGTGCCGTGTCCCTGGACATGCTTTCTCCAGAGCGCCGTGCAATATTCAACAGCCTGGACACAAACAGCTATAAGACTTCCTCCCAGGAGAGTATCGACTCCAAGCTGAACAACCTTCGGCTCCGAGGGGCCGAGCATTGTGACCAGAGCTCTAACCACCAGACAACATCCGAGGACAACATATTCAACCGCCTGGGCTCGGTCACCAAGCTGGCAAAGCGTAACAGAAATCGGGACCTGAAGAAGAACATCCCAGACGAGGCTCGTCGGCCTCACAGCGAGGCCTACGGCTGCAGCATGCCCACTTTTGACTGCAGCCCACTCACTTCAGATGAAGGAAAAAGGAAGGATGAAAGAGGGGATGAGCATGAAGACAAGGAGTGCAACACTAGCTTGTCTGATTTTCCACTATTTGTGGATGCTTGTAAGCCTCACAATGGGTTTATTCCCTAGCAAACCAAAGAAAATGAGAGTAAGAAAACAAAAGAGCTGCATATTCAAATGGTCCCATAGACTGTGTACTCATGCAAAAGGAGGTTTTAGATACCACCATTAGTGCCTTAGGTCTCTCTTATTCCTGTTTGTTTTTAACAGGGACAACATGTCTCTTTGTGCTATTAACTGTAATGTCTTCATATTCAATGTGCCCTGTAAATTGACACACTGTGTTAGTCACAGATAGGGAGAATAGGAGGGATGGGGGAAAGCAAATTTGTTCCTTGAGTATTTGTTAACTCAATACTCCGTGTTACCAATTGTAAACCATCTATAGTGTTCACTGAATATCTTCTGCCTAATGTTTGCGTACTTGTCAACCAGCAACAATGAACACAACTGCACATGGCTCATAAATGCTCGCCACAGTTTTCTGTCCGTTGTGCTTCCTCTGCAACTTGCACCCAAATATTTTACTACACAATTCAATTCAATTTTCAATTCAATTTTATTTATAGCATCAATCCATAACAAAAGTTATCTCAAGACACTTTACAGATAGAGTAAGTCTAGACCACACTCCAAAATTTACAAGGACCCAACAGTTCTAGTAGTTTCCTCCAGAGCAAGCAACAGTGCGACAGTGGCGAGGAAAAACTTCCTTTTAGGCAGAAACCTCGGACAGACCCAGGCTCTTGGTAGGCGGCGTCTGACGGGCCGGTTGGGGTTAGTGGAAATAACAAAAATAGAAAAAATAGTAGTTTGTTGTAGTTCTTTGTAGTAGTTCATGGCATAGCAGGGCACTGTGCGGCATTACAAGGCACAGCAGGACGTAGCAGGGCCCCGCAGAGTGTAGCAGATGAACCTGGCACCGCAGAACGTGTAGCAGGACCATGGCGACAGCTGCTACCATGATATTGGAGCATCCCTGATCCGAGGGAACATGCTGGGGAAAAAAGAACATAAGGACTCCGGGGAATGACTCCCCAGAGCTAGGTTAGTGACACGCATTTCTGGGACATGGATGCACATAAATGAAAAGATAGGAAGATAGAGGAGAGAGGAACTCAGAGTGTCAAAGGAAGTCCCCAGCTGTCTAAAACTATTACAGCAAAACCAAGAGAGACAGGGTAAAGAGAGGAGCCTTGTCGGGCTAGAACTCTCCCCAACCGGATCGGGCTGTATGCCAAGTCTCCCTTTAGTTTTATTTATTACACAAGGAAGGCAATGTATACGTTAATAAAGTACAAAATTTACTTTTAGCATCCATATAGCCTGATCTTGGACTGTACACGCTATATGAACAGTTACAGTTGTAATATCTGTAACTGTAACATCCACCTATGTGTATATCATAGGTCATAGGTCGTATATCATATATCAAAATAACTCTTTGCTTTTCCATTGTCCATCTTCACATCCAATTTGGAGTATATCTGGCCCTTAAAATACTTTCATGTAACAGGCTGGTGGGTGATCTGGGTTTCCCTCACTTACATTTTTCTTTTCTTTTATTTATTTATCTTTTATTTTTCTTACATTTTAAAACAAATTAGTGATTTGTCACAAAACTTTGTCACTGTGTTAGCTAAAACGCAGACCCATTTGAGAATAGCACTTTTGAAAACTTGTGTGCACTGTCCTGCACATTTTTCAAGTTCCCATACCTTATTGCTTTGTTTTTGGTGTGTATTTTGTGTTTTGTGGTACAACTAACATGTAGCTACTGGTTATCCTTTCTGGACCTGCAAACCACTCGTTAAAGGGTAACTACGTTTTTTTTCAACCTGGACCCTATTTTTTGTCTCAAAGTGACGATGCGAACATGCGTACATGTGTACGTTTAAATGTTGTTTTAGTTGTGCAACAGAAAACTCAGATTGGACATATAGTCTAGCTAGCTTTCTAGCTTTACCTTGCAGAGATCTGAGGAGCAGATAACCATAGTGCTCATAAATCCACCAGAGTTCAAAATTAAAGCCGTTTCAGTTTGTCGTTCCACTTTTCCAACCATTGCAACTCTAGTTTTGGTTGAAATAAACACATACCACAGTTTACCAATTTACTAAATAATGCTGTTTCTATACATGCTAAAAGTACCGTTTATTTAAATGGAGTCTGGTTTGACACTAGCTACCTCAGAGCTGTTTTGGGTTTAACAGAAAGGTCTTAAAGGCCTAAAAAGGCTCTATAGGGAGCCTTTTCATAAAGTTATCAGACACTTAGAATAATAATCTGAACCTGTCACCGGGAAAAACGGCACTTAAGTTGACCAAATTGACAATGCTCATTTGCTCAATAGGGTTACATTGGAGCCTGTTCTGGGACTTCTGTTCACGCTTAATACTGGACCAATTTCAAAGATTGTGGTTCCTATAAGTCACTTACACACAAAACATAGAAAAATAGAGTCCAGGTTGCTAAAACCTCAAATAACCATTTAAAGAGGTAAAACTGAAACTACAGAGAGAAATACTGCTAGTATGGACAAATAGGAACCAAACAAACTTAACGAGGAGGCAATTGATCCCTTCCAAAAGGTGTCGGGCTAATAATTGAAAGCTGACCTGCTGATGCAAGTGTGGCAGAATACCTACCCTCTAATGTCAGACTAAAGACCCTCTTTGTTTCTTGCCTTGTCTGACTTTGTTGTAGTGATGTTGGTGTAGTATTTTTTTTTAGCAATTGAGTCCGGGTCCTTTGCTGCATGTCATCCCATCTTTCTTTGCTACCTATCCTGTCTTTATCCACGCTATGACTATCCAATAATGCAGGACTGCAGAAAAATATCTTCATAAAAAGAAGATACAATGCTGCTGGAAGTGAAGATAAATTCCTTCTCTGTAATATGTAATATAGTGTCATAGTGTAAACAGATGTCAATGAGATGATTGGAAGTATTTTAAATGAGGTCTGCTGATTGATCTCCAACTCTGGCTCAAATCAGAACCTACTTATACACAAAAATTATAACAACCAAAAACATCACCCAAAAAAAGCTGTTGCAGAAGAGTTGAACCGTAACATGACAAAAGCATGATTTAAATATAACACGTCCATTATGTGTTTGTTGTCATGTTGGTTTTCATGTTTCCTATTGAAACTTTATACGTAAAAATGTGGATTTAAATGTGAATGAAAATGATTCAGAAAATGTGCATGGTCCACAAACTAAGCTGTTGTCTCAGTACAATTTCTAAAAATGCTACCTAGGTGATGACCTCTTTAAACACTATGTCCTAATGTTTGTTGGTGACATTGTCTGACAAGTGATGCATTCACACTTTGAGAGGGAACAATGACTGCACCTGTACTCCATGAAAATGAAAACAACAGAATGGAAGATAAGTACATCCATCCATCCATCCATGTATCTTCATCCGCTTATCCGGTATCGGGTCGCGGGGGCAGCAGCTCCAGTAGGGGACCCCAAACTTCCCTTTCCCGAGCCACATCAACCAGCTCCGACTGGGGGATCCCGAGGCGTTCCCAGGCCAGGTTGGAGATATAATCTCTCCACCTAGTCTTGGGTCTTCCCCGAGGCCTCCTCCCAGCTGGACGTGCCTGGAACACCTCCCTAGGGAGGCGCCCAGGAGGCATCCTTACCAGATGCCCGAACCACCTCAACTGGCTCCTTTCGACGCGAAGGAGCAGCGGCTCTACTCCGAGCTCCTCTCGGATGACTGAGCTTCTCACCCTATCTCTAAGGGAGACACCAGCCACCCTCCTGAGGAAACCCATTTCGGCCGCTTGTACCCTGGATCTCGTTCTTTCGGTCATGACCCAGCCTTCATGACCATAGGTGAGGGTAGGAACAAAAATTGCCCGGTAGATCGAGAGCTTTGCCTTCTGGCTCAGCTCTCTTTTCGTCACAACGGTGCGATAAACGGAATGTAATACCGCACCGGCTGCTCCGATTCTCCGACCAATCTCACGCTCCATGGTCCCCTCACTCGCGAACAAGACCCCAAGGTACTTAAACTCCTTCACTTGGGGTAAGGACTCACTCCCCACCCAAAGAAAGCACTCCATCGGTTTCCTGCTGAGAACCATGGCCTCAGATTTAGAGGTGCTGATCCTCATCCCAGCCGCTTCACACTCGGCTGCGAACCGATCCAGTGAGTGCTGAAGGTCACAGACCGTTGATGCCATCAGGACCACATCATCCGCAAAAAGCAGCGATGAGATCCCGAGCCCACCGAACTGCAACCCCTCCCCGCCCCGACTACGCCTCGATATCCTGTCCATAAATATTACAAACAGGATTGATGACAAAGCCTACTCCAAGGTGCTGGAAAGGAGGGTTCGGCCGATAGTCAAACCTCGGATTGAAGAGGAACAATGCGGATTCCGTCCTGGTCGTGGAACAACGGATCAGATCTTTACTCTCGCAAGGATCTTGGAGGGGGCCTGGGAGTATGCCCAACCAGTCTACATGTGTTTTGTGGATCTGGAGAAGGCGTATGACCGGGTCCCCCGGGAGAAATTGTGGGAGGTGCTGCGGGAATATGGGGTGAGGGGGTCCCTTTTTAGGGCCATCCAATCTCTGTATGACCAAAGCGAGAGCTGTGTCCGGGTTCTCGGCAGTAAGTTGGACTCGTTCCAGGTGAGGGTTGGCCTCCGCCAGGGCTGCGCTTTGTCAAGATAAGTACAGAGCCCCGAAAAAAAAAAATGTACTGGGGACAAACACTTTTGCGAGATCTTGACTTTGTTTTGCAAGTTATCGAGTTTTATTTGCAAGATCTCGTAAATCAACAAACAATAAGGCTCACCTAACTAGTAGCCAGCTAGTAGAACAACATGATTAAATTTCCTTGGTTGTCTAAATACATCCAATGTTTATTTTGATAAGCATTACTAATTAATACATGCCAAAGTGAAGTGTTACACTAGTGAAATGGACTTTGTTGTTGACTCTTGATGTCAGTGACTGCAGGCTGACCTTAGTAGCTAGCTAGTATCTAGCTAGTAGCATGACATGATTACACATCCTTGGTTGTCTAAATACTTCTATCGTTTATTTTGATATGCATGTATACGATCAGGAACAATGAAAACACAATGAAAATGATGGATGTATTTAGACAACCGAGGAGATTTAATCATGTCTTGCTATTAGCTAGATACTAGCTAGCTACTAAGCTTAGTTTGCAGTCATTGACATCCACAGTCAACAACAATGTCTATTATAACATAACATGTCCATTATAATTGTAACACTTGATAGATAGTTAGCCTAATTGTTTGTTGGATTTGTGAGAGCTTGCAAATAAAACTCGATATCTCGCAAAACAAAGTCAAGATCTCGCAAAAATGTTTTTCCCAGTATGTTTTTTTAAATTTTAAATTTTGTTGTTGTTGTTTCCCCCCCTCTATGTCACCTCGGGGCTCCGTAGATAAGCCATAATGCAAAAGGAGGAACCGTTACAGACTGTACATGGAACACCAATGTCATGGATGGGTTTCGTAAAGCACGCTGCTGTTACTGTGAGAGTATTGTGTACTTTTAGACATACTCGATCCAAGCATATCCATAGACCCTTGTAGCTCATCTGGTTGAGGGTGTGCCCCACGAACAAAGGCTCAATCCTTACTGCAGCAGCCTGGGGTTTGAGTCCGACCCACGGCTCTTTGCTGCACGGGGGGTGACTCTTGATGCTGTCCTGTCAAATAAAGGCCTAAAATGCTCCAAAAATTATCTATAAAAAAAAAGTGCAGATCACCAGTAGTGTCACGAAGGGACATTTGGGAGCCTGCATTGAGCTGATGGGACATCAGCTCAAGTTGGGACAAGCAAGCGTCAACCACCACAGCTGACATATCAAAATGCTCCAAAACATACTTCTCTAAAAGTCAAACTCACCCTGAAGACGCAAAGAAGAAGGAAAATTAGCACACAAAACTTTTAAATGGAATTCTATGCAGTTGGAGACTTTTTGCATCTAGTGGTACATCTTAGTTGTACTGCATTTTAAAGCACTTCTGTATTGATTGCAGCTTTCAGCCATGGGTAAGGCTGCTTGAGCATATGCTATCCATTCAAAGTACTATTCTCATACTCATATTGTACCATCAAGGAAAAAATCAGTACATGCATAAAAAAATGTTAACTGTGCGACTCATTGTAAAACAATGGTTACGTCATGTAACTCCAAATTCTATGAGTATGGGCAGAGCCTTCTAAGAGCTTCATGAAAATTTCTTTCGAACCCTTGTGCCCTGCACAGGTCTCTCCTATGTCTGCAGTTACTGTATATCACAGCTGCAAGACCAGAGATCTCCAGAGATCAGAATTTTTCTTCAGCCAATGTTAGTGAAAAAAGTGGCCTGGAATTAGAGGGCTATGTCTATACTCATAAAATATGGAGTTACAATACATAACTATTGTTCTATTTTCGTATAGCTAGATGTTGCTTTTGGGTTAAGGACGAAGCTAATATAGTCAATTCCACCTGTGACACCAAAATCCTCAAACAGATAGCATAGACTAGCTCCTCTTCCTTCTCACAGTGTACAGGTTTCTAACCTCTCAAAGTGCTCCCGTTCAGTGGCCAGGACAACAGCCGTTGGCTTATCAATCATATGGCAGCTGTCATGATGATGACGCCCCGCCCCCCCGAGTTGGGAACCGTGATGCGCTTGTGTGTTTTAGAGCCATTAGAATGGCCGTCAGGCTCTCTTCCTGAATGAGAGCCAGGAGACGAGAAGTCAGGGGGACAGTGGGAAAAGCAAGCCCAGTCTTGCACCTTCATCTAGATCCTCAGTGCGCCCTGTGCATTCTTTCAGAATCAGAATCAGAATCAGCTTTATTTGCCAGGTATGAGGACACATACGAGGAATTTTTCTTTGGAGCATCGTTGCTACACACAAAACAACCAAAACAAAAATATACACACTAATATATACACAATATATACATACTCTAAACAGAACAATATAGAGGCATGAGTGAACGAAGAGTTCAATAAAAATTATTTAAATATGGAGCATAGTGCAAGGATACTGGGATAAATAGTATAATGTTATTATATTACAATATGAACAGTATGAACATTATGGACAGTTCTGAAATAGGAAATGAGAATGATGAATAAATAACAATGAGAGAGATGTGAGAATGGGAATGATGAGTAAATAGTAAATAATAAGTGAGAAATGAGAATGATAAATAAATAGTAAATAATAAGTGAGATATGAGAATGAGAATGATGAATAATACTAAATAAGTGGAATAATAAGTGGAACCAGTAAACAGGTGCTGTAGAGACAGTGATTACTGGGTTATTGACCAGAATTGAACCTGACACTGTGGGTAAGAAGTCAGCTGTTCATCAGAGAAATGGCTTGTGGGTAGAAACTGTTCCTGAATCTTTTGGTTTTGGCGAACAGTGCTCTGTAGCGCCTACCAGAGGGGAGAAGCTGGAACAAGTTGTCTCCGGGGTGAGATGGGTCTGCAGTGATGGTTTCTGCCCGTTTCCTGACTCTGGATGTGTATAAGTCATGAACGGAGGGCAGGTGGGCACCGATGATCTTTTCTGTTGTCCTAACTGTCCGTTGTAGTCTGCTCCTGTCCTTTTTGGTGGCAGATCCAAACCAGACAGTGATGGACGTGCAGAGGACAGACTGGACAATGGCTGTATAGAAGTGGATCAGCAGCTCCTTATGCAGGTTGAGCTTCCTCAGCTGGCGCAGGAAGTACATCCTCTGCTGGGCCTTTGTGAGGCAAACTGATACACTTTCGCACTCCTTTTATGTATCAAAATTATATTGTTTGCTTTAAAACCTGTTACGTTCCATGACTGGCCTGCTTAACGTTGTGAGGCCCTGTCGCGTGGATTCTGAAGGTGCTCCATAATTAAGATTAAAATCATCGTAATTAATGCAAAGCACATTCCTCATGGGCACATTGGTGCAGGAGGATGGAGACATTGCATACCAGCTCTAATAGAATCACATGCCGTTAAGACCTAGTGAATCATGGAGACACATCAAATAAAAGCGGATGATAAATGGCATGGAGATGTCCAAAACACCATTGCGCAGATGTCAGACACTGGCATTCCTCTGAGGAGGGTCGTGGGTGCTGATAACGCTCTTGGGAGTGTGCCCGGATGCCACTCCCTTTACACTAAAAGCATGGGTGATATCCTTACACACCGTGCACACTGTGCATTCTCTCGTGAGACAAACAGATCCACTTTTTCCACTTAGCATGCCTTGTTTTCTTGTATAAACAACAAAACAAGGCACGCTAAGGGGGGGACTCAGGATTCTCAACAATCCTGGTAATCAGCTGGGAGGTGGAGAATAACAGAGTAAGCTATCAACACACACTTTAAATAGAGACTGACTGAGAAGAAACTGCTCTTGAAACTGTGTGGCCTTCAAAAGCGCTGTTATGTTTCCAACTCTCAGTTGGAGTAAGACATACCTTCCTAGTGCCCCTTTCACTGCCTCTGATACTGCTGTTTTTTAAAATAACTTTATTTTAAAGCTTTTCTGCATAACAGTAGTACAAATAGACAAACACCTAAGAAACAAAAACAAAGCCAAAACATAAACTGCCAATTCATATCAAATAGTATGTATCTATATAGTCTATATAGTCCACCCAAAAAACTGAAAAGAATGTCCACGAGTTTTGAAAATTACAGTTCCATGGTGTTGGGTGGAAGTAAGTTTAAAGAAGGCCCAAATCAATAGCAGGGTCCCTGCAAACAAATAAATGTAAGCAAATTACGTTATGCGAACATAACAATTCACATCATACAGTACAACACATTCTAATACCATTAAACCACATCCCGAGACTGGTCTTTCTTAATACGGTCTGTGAAACGCCCCCAGATCTTATGGAATTTGCGACGGTTGGCTGACAAAGTATAGCGCAGCTCCTCCAGGTACAAGCAGGATGCCATATCATTCAACCATATCTTAAAACAAGGTGGGGACGCTGAATTCCATTCACTTAAAATTACTCTTTTGCCTATGACCATACCAAACATAAGAGCTGTAAATCTATAGAGTGAATAAGGGGAGCAACCCAGTATAGCAAAGAGGCCATCAGGTCTTAATGGAATTTTATATATAGCACTTTACAATTGAAAAATGTCACCCCAAAAGCCTATGAGCTTGGGACACGCCCCAAAAAGATGACCCAGAGTCCCATCACTGGATTTACATTCATCACAGGTGGCAGAGACAGAGGGAAATATCCTATTCAGTTTAGTTTTAGAAAAGTGCAGTCGTTGAATGACTTTAAACTGAATAAGCTGAAGTCTAGCATTGATAGAACATGCCTTGATTTTCTCCAATGCCCATAACCATAGACCATCTGAAATATCCTTTCCTGTGTCTTTGGCCCAAGCTTCTGTAATGTGAAGAGAAGAGGTAACCGAAGGAAAGAGGGCAGGAAACTGTGAAGTCAAACCTTTGGTTGTGGGTTTAGATGTCAGAAGATGGTAAAATTTGTGTTGTGTGGGCACTGACTCCTTTACACAGTTTATGATGCCATTGTTTGCGAGTCAACTCAGGTGTGGATTGGACCAGGTGGGTGCTACTTACAGGGCCTTATGGCCACATCTTGCGGGAGATATTGCTGTGGGGGAAGAGGGTAGTATGGTGGAGCTGGAGACGGGGCTTGGGGCTGACATCTTGGTGCCGCTGTTGTGGCTGAGGCGCTGCTATCCAGGAGATGTGTTTCCGCATCTCCTCCACTACCTTTAGGACGTCCAAACAACCCACCAGTGGCAATGGGGCAGTCCAAGAGCACACTTCTGCTATTGGCTGGGAGTTGTGACCTGTGCAGGCAGATGTAGATATAACCCCGAGGGACAGCAAAAGGCTTAGTATGTGGGAGAGAGCAGAGCGATGGTGTTTTGCACCACGTTTCTCTAAGTGGCACACAAGTGTGCGTGGTCAGTGCAGCAAGCGTGGACCTGGTCCCAGGCAGTGTGGGCTTCCGTCGGCCGAAAAAACTGGCTTTTGAACGCGGGATGGAGGCCAGGCTCTGCCACAGTGGTGGGACCACTGGGAACTCCGTTTTCATGTCGCCTTGGACCCTAGTGAATGGTGCATAGCAAGACATTGGTGCTGTCCGTTTCTTGGGTTCGGAGAATGCTTACTCAGCATTCACACAGGTCAAGAACAAAAACCTTAGCAGCGGGCAGGGAGCCCGTTTGATGCGGAGAAGTAAGCCGCTGATTATGTAAAAAATAACAATCACGATTATTTTGGTCAATATTGAAATCCCAATTATTCAACCCATTAACCTTTGGATATAATAGTGTCCAGGTATAATCTTTTAGTGTCCTTGGATCCGAATAAAATCTGTTTTACTACTGATTCGGTACAGCTTTTACAGATGTCACACATAACTTTACAGCTAATGAACAATTACAGATACATAACACAATATTGCATTACATGTCACATTTTTACTCACTATGACCACTACAAGCCTACTGTCATTACTTAACATTGTGCTAAAATATGAACAATAATGTTGCCCTCAGAGGGCTTATTTACTACCTACTGAAGGAAAAATCCAGCACATAGACGGTACCTTAGAATAACGTTACGTGACTCATGTTGACTCATTTTACATGCAGTTTAACAGAAAAACTAAATGTTGAGGGAACATTACTAGGTTTTTTCATGTTGGTTTTGAGCGGTAGGCCTATGCACCCACCTTGAAAAGGTTTTAAACAGCAAGTGAATACAACGTGTTGGGGGAATACTACTTCTACTACAGCGGGGAGGCAGAGGGACCGCAGGGTTAGCTAACGTTAACTTTTCCCAGACAACAGAGTTGGATTTGCCTTTTTTGCTCACAAAATTGCTGTGGCTGCCCTCCTTCTGCCATCTTTACTTGCGCTGAGTTTTCAAATTCCAGTGGATGCACATGACTTGCACCCCTGACTGTTGAGACTGTTGAGATTTTCAGCTTTGGGAGGGGCGGATGTGTGCGTGCGGATGTACACAAGACAAAATAAGAGTGTTATTGCAAAACAAACATGGCAAAATAATCGTTTTTTCTCAATTATGCTATTTTTGTGAACATGGGGGAGCCGAAATTGAAATTCAATTAATTGCACAGCCCTACCCTGATGTGGTGCACCCCTTTTGGCCCACAGTGGTGGGGCTCCATAATCCTCTTCTGTTTTGAGCTTCAGTCCTCCCAACGAGGAGGCAAACGGAGATTTGCCGGCAGGATGTTGCCGTCACAGGCGGACACCGCTGTTCTTTGACGTCTTCACAATGAAGAACAATAGAGAGAAGATCTCTGGTCTAGCAGCTGTAATATATAGTAACTGCGGATGTAAGAGACAAGGTCGCGAAATAAATCTTCACGCAAAGGATAAACCCAATAGCAACTGCTCTAGCAACTGCTCTTAGAGGGCAAAGCCTATACAAAATGGAATAGTAGAATGTCTTTTTAACTTACACTTCCCAGTCTCAAGTGCTCACTATCTTTGTATGCACACAATGTCTTTTATTATTTACACTTCCCAGTCTCATAGTAATATACTCACTATATGTGTATGCACACAATGTGTCTGATGTTACTGTTCACATTACTAAGTGAAGTTTTAGCTAATATAAATGAGCAAAAGCAAGTACTACATGTTCTACAAGCGCTTTTAAGGACCAAAAAATGTCAAAGCTTTAAAACAAACAAGAAAAATGCAACAAAAAATGCATGCTATATTGCAAAACTATATTACAATGTCTATGGTGTTAATTGTATACCATCAATTGATTCAGAGGATGATGGTTATCATGGAATTTTGTTTCTTAATGCCTGTGATAAAAATCACAAGAATTACATGCTCTGTACATTGCTTACAGTATCTCAATCATTACCAATACATTTTAGGATTGCATTTTGGAAATAAAGAACACAGTAATTAAGCGCTATTTTTGAGTATGTGGCATATTCTTTTAAAGTCCTTGAGGGGGTTCTGAATTGTATGTACCCATATTTCACATCTACTATAAGTGGCTTTTATCAGGATAGAAAAAAAGGACGGATCAGTTTCACATTCACCACCTGTGAACTCTCCCACACAAAAATTATTCCCTTGTTTTAGCTGTTCTTTCCTGTGTATATCTCTGAAAACTCCTGACAGAATATTCACAAAACTATATCACCTTCAGCCCTCTTCCTGACTGACGCATTTAAAACCTCATTCATTGAAAAGGATCAACACTTCATTTCAACATTTTGAATTCTACGAACACTTTATTCCAATGAGCTAGGTGAAATTGATACAAAAGGGAAATAGAATTGTATCAGAAATCAGTTTGAACATGGCAAAACAGTGTAAAGTTAAGTTAAAGTGACTATATGTAACTTTTTGTTTTGTTTCTAAACCTCTGTCCCTTTTCATATAATGACCTGTAACAGCAAATGAGACTAACAGTAAAAAGAAAGCTATTTTTATATCCTCTTTAGTAAGACATCTTCAAGGGTTGAATTTTTTCCGCAGAGTCACAAATGATGTGCCGCAGGTAGACAGCACTACAGTTACACATTCTGATGTGTCACAGATTTCTTTGTAACACCAGAAAAGCCAGTGTTAGCGTATGCCAGCGGAGCCAAGTAAAAGGAAGCAGGAGATTTCTTTATATAAGCCTAATTGTACATTAATGTTATTTTAGAAGTCATCTGTTGTAGTTATGCCAGATACTGGGGAAGGACCATCCCAGAAAGGAAGGAAATTAAATGAAGAACAACTAAAAGCCATTAGGGAAAAGGAAAGTGAAAAATAACGCAAGTCACACTATTAACAGATGGAGACAATTACAGGATTTTCACATAGAAACATCTTCATAAAAGCATCTGGTAAGAAATGACTGCAGTGCTGTTTTAGTGATGAAAACAACGTCTTTCCACCACAATAAGTTGCTTTAGCTCAATTAGTTGCTTTAGCTCACAAAACGCATGCTTTCTTAATAGAAACATTTTTATGAGAACATTTTTATGGACATGACTGCAAAGCTGTTATGACAGAAATTAGGTTTTTACACATTGTAAGCTGTAATACACGATTCTGACACAGATCATCTTTATAAGAGCATCTGGTAAGAAATTACTGCAATGTTGTTAGGATGAAAACAAGTCAACCACTATAAGCTGTTTTAGCTCAATTCACGATCTGACATAGGATAACAGCTTCTGTTAAGAAAGAACAGCAATGCCAATTTAGTGGTGGGAACAAGATTTTTCCAACACAAGAAGCTGTTTGAGCTGAATTCACATGATTCTGGCATAGAAGCATCTTTGTAACAGCTTCTGCAACTACACATCTGTTTTAACGATAGAAACAAAGTTTATACGTTAGGCCAAAATTAGGCATATTCTATATCAAAACAACCTAACTGGTCCATGCATTTGTTACTTCCAGGCTGGACTACTGTAATTCCTTACTTTCCAGATGCTCAAATAAGTCCCTTAAGACTCTCTAGCTGTTTCGGTTATTCCTATGGAACCAGCCTCCAGTCTATGTGAGGGAAGCAGACACCGTCACCACATTTAAGAGTAAACTTAAAACTCTCCTCTTTGATAAAGCTTGTAGTTAGGCAGTGAGGAGTTGCAGCGTTCGCCTAGACCGGCGGAGGAGAATGTATAGCTTAAGACACAGCACCCCTTCTCTACTTATCTTCATAGTCATCAGACTCGTCCACCTACCCTTATAGAACTGGCTCAGGTCTGCCTTACACCAGCTCTTAATTACGCGGTTATAGTTTAAGACTGCCAAGGGACCTCTTTGACACATTGAGCTTCTCTCCTCTCCCTTTCCACCTGTGTGCATCTATGTCCTAGAAATGCTTGTTACTAACCTAGCTCTAGTGAGCTTATTCCCTGGAGCCCAGCAGTTTTCCTTGCATTAGGGTGGCACCTAAATCATGGATGCAGCTGTCGCCGTGGTCCTGCTTCGCGCCCTGCTATACCCTGCTATGCTCTGCAGTGCCCTACTACGTCCTGCATTGCCAAACTACTGCAACTTCTATTTCTAGTTATAGTTCCATTATCTTTGTGACGGTTATTGCCACTGTTCATCACACCCCCAACCGGCATTGTCAGACACCACCTACCAAGAGCCTGGGTCTGTCCGAGGTTCCTCCCTAAAAGGAAGTTTTCCTCACCACCTGAGGTTTCTTCCTAAAAGGAAGTTTTTCCTCGCCACTGTCACACTAAATGCTTGCTCTTGGGGAATTACTGGAGATGTTGGGTCTTTGTAAAGTGTGGGTTTTGTTATGGGACAAGGAGGAAGGACCCAAAGGCAGAGACGAGAGCGGCAGGCAGGCAGGTGGGGGTAAACAGGAGTTTATTATAACACTTCTTCAAACAAAGGGAGCCAAAAAAGGGCAAAATCCAAAACACTCCAAAACCCAAGCAAGCAACACATGGGAAAAGGTCCAGGGGAAAAGAAAGGGCAAAAACCACATAAAGAAACTCACAGGTAAAAATGGGGAACGACGAACAGGAACACACAGGCTGGGTAGCGCTGACGGGACCTCGTTGACAGGACAAACAGGCTGGGCAGACTGGCAAGACAAAGGCAAACTGGAAGACTCACAGGGTGACAGAAAAATGATCTGACACAAGACAAAAGGAACACAGGGGTTAAGTACAAGAGGTAACGAGGTAACGGGGAACAAGTGAGACATCAGGTGAATCACATTAGGGCGGGGCAGGACAATCAGACAGGCAAAAGTAAAGCTGGGCAAGACGAGACAGAACAGGAAACCAGACTATCAACATAAAACAGGAAGCAGAACAAATACTTACCGGGGAACACAAGACCGGACCAGCAACACAAGACAAGGGAGAAAACTAAGACAAAAACACAGGGAGGCCAAAGAACGGGAAAAATAAACCCAAACAAAAACCCCAAACCACAACAGGTTTTCCCCCGATCGTAATAGATGAGTTATCCTATATTAGTGTCCACAGGGACTGTGCCACAGATTCTGTTGGGTAACTATGTAGCTTTTTTCGGACATAATAGATAAAGCATAAGCATGGGTGTGTAAGATCTTTTCAGCACTTTTTAACAAATCGACAATGTTTTAATTGATTAGATGTTACATATTTCTCTTCAATACTGGTCCAAGATGGTTTAGGTTGACTAGATCTAACTTGCTTCAGTTCAGAAACTCACACAACACTCTCCATCATACAGTTGTAAAAGGGAGGGGGGGGGGCAAACCATAACCAATGGAAACGACACTCTCTGCTGAGTTCAATAATACCTCACACAAGACTCTATGTATAATGGGTCACCAGTTATTAATGGAGGTGTGGCTTGAGCACAGTGGGCGGGCCAAACCATCACCCATGAAGAAGAGTCACACATGACTTACCTTAAACAGTTCAAATTACTTGAAAGGGGGCGTGTTCTGAACAAGTAGGTGTGGTTAACATAAGGGACATCTCAATATCACACATAGAACACACATTTTAAGTTCCATGTAAATCGGATGATGTTTGTCATACAAGGTTGATTTCCTGTTGCAAGCAGGGAGCGCTATGACCAAAGTTCAACTTTTGTTTATAGATAGAGAGAAATTTTGAGTGTAACTTCTTTGTTTTTCTTTTAATAACTTTTCATCTCCAAGGTCTTACGATAGCACAGACCAAATATAAAGTTGATCGGATGAAATCTCTAGGGGGCGTTTGTTAAAGTACGACATGTGGAAATGGCCCATAACACACTAATTTTGAACTTTCAATAAAAAATGGCGGATTCACTGTTGAATGTAGGGTATTACTTCAATCAGCTTTTTTGTAAGTCTTGACATGATACATATGCAAATCAGATTTTGTCACGTCACGACATCAACTGTACTGTAGAGAAAACCTTGTCAGTCCTAGTTTTTTCTTTGATCTTGTATTCCTTACTTCCTGCCTCTCTGCCGGGACCTACGCTTCAAAACCTGCTGCCGTTGGCTGCTGTTCCGCCAGTTCTACACCACTCAGCAACCTCCTTGCCCGGATTCTATAGACAGAGAGAGTTTGGACGCACCACCGCTTGACCACCTCAACCACTTTCCAGTCTGAGTCCTCCGGTTCAGTTCTGTTATTGGCTGCGTTAAGTACCAGACTTTCATTAAGCGTTTGTAATTGTTACACTGTGTCTGCATGTGGTTCTCTGTGTTTTGGGTCAGCGCCTCGGCCGTAACAGTGTTATCATGTATCATAAACTTACCCTTTGTAGTTAGATACACTAGCTAGCTTGATAATATTTTATGTCTTTGCAGGTGCCAAGCATGAATGACAAGTCACAAGGTACGAAGGGGTATGTCAAGCTGAGGGGTCCATTAATTAGAAGCAGTGCATTTTCTGCCAGTATGATGATATAAATACAGGAGTGCTTGTCCAACACTCTAGGTTAGAGGCTTATAAGCTCACTCTTTAGGTAGTTCAAGAGAGAGCCAATTGGAATGATGGGGACTATGTCCAAGTACAAAGGCAATCGCAGAACTGAACACTAGAAACAATGTGCACAGAGAAGGCAGTCTGCCATCACTCCTGTCACTCAAATCCAACTAATAAGGTTGAAATAGAATGTGCAAGAGGCTGCAATGCACATACTTTAAATACAGGACAGTAAACTGCCAAAAAGCGTGGACAGAAAAAAAGAAAAACAGAAACAGCTGAGCCATACCCCTCAACAGCTGGTTCTTTATTTTCATTCAATCCCATACAAATCCACTGGATTAGAAACTGTTTTTTCTGCTAAAAAGTCAATGGCCAGCCACTGTACCAGATCAGGACTGAGAATGCTGGTAAAGATCTCAAAGATGCTGTGGAAAGGTCCCATAATACTGCACTGCAGACAAGACTGAACACCTGGTGATGCACATGCAACTGATTTGAAATACCTCAAATCTTGCTGGAGAGAAAATGTGTTCTACGCTCTTCAAGAAACTACCGCTAGCAGAACTGCCAAAGAACCTTTTCTACAAAGGTTAAGTCTTCTTGAGCTGATCAGCCATTTTGATGTGGAAACACAAAACCAAGCATACCTTAATATGGATGACATTGAAACCACTTATTTCAATTTGATTGGTTCAGAAGTCTAAGAAAGTCATGTACCTGCATTTAGCAGAAAATAGCTGAAAGAAATAATCCTCACTGATTTGCCACACCTGGTACACTGCAAAAATGAACCATCTAAATGCAAGAAATAAAATACCTAATTTGAGAAGTAAAATACTAGAAACAAGTCAATTTATCTGCCAGTTCAGTAAGATAATTACACTTGATAAGATTTCTTGAAATAAGAAAAATTATCTAGGCATGAGAAAGGTGATAAATCTCTTGAAATAAGTGCTAAAACACTCATTCCAAGCACTGTATTAAGTCAAATAAACTCAAAACTAAGTTGTCAATTCTTCTTTCAGTGTTCTGTCCTTTCTTAATTTTAGTGAAAAGCTCTTCAAACCAGAACCACTAAACAGGATTATTTCTCTTGATTCAAGACTGTTCATTATTAGCTTGTCCAGCTTAAAATGAGATAAAGCACAGATAATTGTCAACAATGTATTTATATTTGGGTTTGAAACAGTGCCTTCTAACACACTTGTTGCTTTTCAAAAATAGTACATGTTCAGAATTATGAAGGCATTGCAAGAAAACAGAAAACATTGGAGGTAATTATGGCTATAATGCAAGTTATGTGTTACATTATTTATTATGTCATCATTACTGAACACTGAATTACCTGATACTCAAATACAGAAAAAAGTATTTTAACAGTTTCAAGTTTTGTGTTCATACAACCACTTGTAACATTTGTTTGTAAACCTAGTTAACCATCGTTGGCATTTAGTAACATTCAAAAATACATTTTAGTGCAAATAGAAAATATGTGGCACGAAACAGTCTGATTTGAATGAACAAACAAAAAGGCCATCAGTGATTACTTCAACAAAAAGTTAAGATTCTCTCATACACTAGAGTATAAAGTAACAAGGCAGTGAAACATTTAGTGCCAGTTGTATTTTAACACTATGTACACCTCTACTTCCCAATAAAAGCTTTCCATTCTGCCATGGCTTTTTTGTATGAGGTTGTCATGTCTCGCTCATGAATAGAATCCAGTAATATTTCTGTCTGAATGACAGAGAGGAGGGTTGCCACACACTTTGGATAGGTAAGATGCAGAGTGTAGTAGTAAGCCATCAGATAAAGCAAACCTTCACAGAGGTCTTCCTTGGCAAATGTGGTGATAGGAGTGGTTCCAAATGTGACAAGACAGTGGGACCCATCAAAGAGCAAAACTGGGGTGATGAGTTGTCTCTTCTGAAGGTAGATGGTGGGATCTTCTGTTGGCTAATAATAATAAGAAAGACAAATTTATTTAAGGGTACAACAGAAAAACCTTAAGACACCACTATGGTGGTATTTGAAAGCAAACGTCCTTTTTTTAAGCACAGGACCAAAAGAAAAAGCCAAAGCATGACTGTCAATGAAATCAAGAATGGCTCTTTCCTTAGAAAAAGTTTAGGACACTACATCTTTTAGGAAATGTTAGTGTACTTATAAGAATAAGAAATTAAAAAAAAACAAAAAAGGTAAAATATAAAGTAAAAGACATACTAGCAGACAAACAGTAAGGGGGCATGTCCACAGAAAGCGCTTTGAATCTCGAAAATATAAATGCCCGGAGTGCATTCGAAGTGCACAGATGTTACATAACCAGCTCCTCATCTGAAACGAGTTGACACAAGCTGACAGCGGCGATAATGGTAAATATCAATGCTATAATTATTTCAATTGCTCTAGGAGTGAATCTTGATAAAGATCCCACTGTGAGGACAAGTGTATGGGTCTACAAGACCTGGGGTCTGGTGTCTGATTTTGATTGGTAATTTGGAAAAAGCATGACAAGCAGCGCTCCTCTCCAAAACGTTTAACTAATCTCAACTTGAAGCGCTCTGCCTAAAAACCACTAGCTGCCAGGAGGGCTAAAAATTCTAAATGCCTGGGCTGGAAAGACTAGCGCTCCTAGTGGTGGCTCAAAAAGTCCTTTTTGTGGATACACCACTTAATTGTTCAACTCTCACCTGAAGGACATGAAGCAATGCCTCACTGGCATTTCCCAACTTCTTTGGTGGCGCAGTTGGTGAAGGAAAGAGGGTGGGAAGTGCCCTGAACAGAGCTGTGGCATATTCCACTAGAACAGAACAAATACAAATTCTATACTATAAGATTCCTCTTGATCACAAACATCTTTATTTTGTCACTATGAAGAGTATTATCATTTTGGGTTTATTTATTCAGCATAACATATTGGCAACATACACAATATCTATCGCTCCCATCTAAAAAAATATATAAAAGACCAAGGCACTTGTCTATAGGAAAAAAAGGAGAGACATACACGATATCCATAAATACCTAAATAAAGGTACCAAGGGGACCCCCACCAACCCTAGAGGGGGCATATAATGTAAGTCCAGCAAAAAAGCACAAAAGGACATTAAAGCAAATGTTTTATCATGCTTTACTCCAACTTGTCAGTTTAATAAAAGCCTTTTAATTTTGTGCCTTAAGCGCTTAGATTTGTTCTCAATCTTTTCAGCGCTGTTGTTTTTGTCCTGAGTACTACATAAAGCACTCCAGTTCTATGATTTTTTTCCTTATCACAGCCACTGAAACATCTACACAGTATTAGATACACAGCCAAATGCCGTACCTGCATCCAGGTTCATGGGTGGCTTCATCACTTTCTTCGAAACACCGTAAAACTGCACCTTGGCACAGAAGTCTTCCCATCTCTTCTTTACTTCATCTATGAATGTACTGTTGTCCTTATTCAGGATCCGTCGCAGCTCACTCATCACCTGTAATGTAATGAGTGTTAAAACCTGCAACAATGGATCACTTTTTTTGAAAAGCTAAAATAACATCAATTGCTTACGTGATGAAGATCCTTAAAACATGGGTAGGCATTGAGGATCTTTGTTGGCCTGTCCTCTTCTTTCATGGCATCACTGTCGATGAAGGCTCTTCTTGCTTCAAACTCGAGGTCAAGGATTTGGGAGACTGCATCTTTGTTGGGTTTGGTTTTCTTGAACATCTCCTGCAGAGTTTTGTAATGTCTGGCCTGCATGATCAGACTGTCTTTATCAGCTGAAATAGAGAACACAACTCAGAAACAGGTTTCATGTGAATCTGAATGATAATATAGGTTGTGTGTAACAACTAAGAGCATTAGAGATGCACGAATGGGTTGGCACGTGACTGGAATTGGTTTTATTTTGAACACAACCAGTCAGATAACCTGTTGAAATCTGTGTACATTTATTTAGGATTTATTTTGAGAACTGTCTGAATGACCTATGTCCTAATGCAATTTTGAAGGAAATTAGTAAAGCAATTTAAGTAGTTATTGATTATTATTAGTGATAACACACAATACATTTCTCCAATAAAGAACAGAAAAACAATGTTTGTGTGTACTGTAAATTAGTTCTTAAAAAGGAAAACTAAAACAGGTCAGACTTACTGCCTAAGAAATTGCAACCACTGCATCTCTAATTTAAAGTGCAAAATATATTGATAAACAAAACCACCTTACTGCAAATCCCCACCAGTAACAAAGCAATGTTATGCATGTTATTAATTAAGTAACACATGCCCTTTCTGCTTTTTAGAGAGCCAAATAGATGAAATCACATGAGAACTCATCTGTAACAGATAATATATTAAAACAGAATCAGAATTGAACTAAAAGTATCAGTGTCTGTATTATATTATGATATCCAAAACAGCCCAGGTGATTTCCTAGTCTTCATGCCCAAAATTGTTGTAAAATTACACTATTCCAACTTACGTGAGCTGTGGCCGTCATCAGAACTGCTCCCAGATGTTTGATGCAAAATAATCGTTGATGCACCACTTGAATCTGCATCATAGTCTTCTCTGTCACTCGATGAGAAGTCGATGCAACACTTTTTCTTTGGCTGGCCCCTCTCTGGTGTGGGCCCCTGCCTCTTTTTAGGGGACTTCACATTCTGCAGCCTCTTGTGAAGATTGTTGTAAATGCTCACCTGTGTTATTAAATGCCATCTTTTTATGTTACAGATAAACCACATCAGTCAAAATAAATTTGCAAACAAACATATTTACCACAAATGTAAATCACTTACATGCTTCATAGTTGTATCTTTATCCTGTAGCATGGGATAATATTCCACAAGTCTCCTAGCCATTGAAGTGACTTCATGCTTGGAAGGGTACCGCAGCTCCTCTCCTTGCTCACTGGCTCTCAAGATGGAAATCATGCTGGTGACAGTGTTCCTCACCAGTCTGCATCTCAGCTCTTTAGACATGACACAGTCCCTTTCTCTGCCAGTGCGGGCCATCTCAAAGTAGTGCTTGCGAGCTTGCTCTAACTCACTGTCTGTATAGACCACATATTCTGGAGGACTGGGAAGCTGCAGGGTCTTCTTTGGACTTTTCATTACCAAAGGAGAAGATGTCTGGGGGAAGATTGGAGGCACTCCTCTAGGTGAAGACACTGTTCCTGCTTCACCAGGGCCAGATTTGTCTGTTAAGGTGGCATTCCCATCCTACAAGAAAAAAACAAAAAGTACAACGTTTAAAATTTAAACAACAGACTCCGTTAGACACCATGTGTTGTGCTAGGTTTTTTAGAGCAAAGTAGGTAACCAGCTACCTCTGGGTTAATAAGAGCCCAAACTCGTTTCCTCCTGAGAAAGTGTTCCGGCCCAGGAAAAAGATCTCTCAAATCATCACGACTGAGGGTGTGAAGCAAGGCCTCATCAACATTGGCAGCTACGAGACAGTACAATAATTAAAAGCTTGTACGAACAAAAAGAAATAACCATGTTTTTTTTAACTTAAAAATGTACTAATATTTAACATGACAGGTCAAAGTATACAGTACTGTCTAAATCTTTTGGTATATCTTGTCCATGACTTAGAGTAAATTGAATACAATTTAGACATTTAGTGTCTTGAAATTGAACAAAAGTTTAAAATAATTTTGTGTTGAGAGCGTATTTACTTATCTAACAACACACATTATTATGCATGTTTTAACACCTAGACAGAGCATACCATTTAAAATTGATGCTGTGACATCATCCAGTTCGTCCATGATTGTCCCCTCTTTAGGTCCCTCTACTAGCTCCTTTATCTGGTGGGGAAGACAATCATAACTTAATGACACAATATATTTAATAACCATAAGATATAACTGCTTATCTCTAGTTTATCTTAGGTTACGTAAATGCGCGACACAAATAATTTGTTAAAAAGTCGGTCTTCGGGTCAGTTCCAGTAGTAAGCTACAGACGAGAGTGGATAAGGCGAGAACTGTGTGTCGGCGTTGTTCAGCAGTTGTTGGGTTTGTGAGTGAAAATGCATCAAACATGCTAAGGCATATCCAACGCCATCATCCAGATGTGCCAATCAACGAAACAAGACAAAAAAAAATTGTTATTAAACAATTTTAATAAATACATTTGAGCTTCATTGAAATTGGTTTTGTGTAAATTTTTAATAATTGAGCAATGGAAAAATAATTGGTAATTGAAAAATTAATCGTTGGATTAATCAAAATTGAAAAAAATTATTGCTAGATTAATCGTAAAAACTAATAGTTAGAGACAGCCCTGTATCAACATACAAATCATTTATGCATGTATCTACAAATTAACCTGGTTATTATTCATTGCATATGTATAGCGCCACAACAATGCAAACCCTAATTTATGATTAAGTGCATGCAACTCAGCAAGAAAGTAACGTTATTACATTAATAAAAATGAAAAACAACAGATTAGCCTACTTCTATGGCTGTCACATCCAAGGGTGCGTTCAAAAACTATAATTTTAAACAACAGCAGAAAAAAAAGCACATTATGCAGTCTGCCAGCTAAAGAGATGTAACGTTAGATTGGCTAATATGTATTAACAAATATATGGTTGATCCGCATCACAGTTCATTTTTGACAGACCAAGTGGCAGAATGTTCTTTTTTTAAACTCAGGATGGCACAAAGTTAGACTGAAGAAAAAAATTGTGTTTGGTTAGCACTTGTTTGGTTACTAATGTAAGGCAGTTGTTAAGAGAGCTGGAGAAACGTTTTCCTATTAGCCTGTTGCAATATAGCTATCTAAGTTTGGGAGCGCTACCTCGTGTTAGCTGAATATAGCTAGCTGACCATGTGTGTTAAACTAGCATAGGAATTAGCATTAGCAACATTTCTCACTGCACTGTGCAGCACTAAAACCAAGAAAGATAAAATATAAATTTGCTGATTTAAGTATTGCTGAACCAGGTTGCAGCTTTCGTAATAACTCAAATTCAGTAAATGTTCAATAAAAAAGCATACCTTGTGTAATGTTTCTTATCTTAATAAAGAAACTTGGGTTCGTCACGAAACTTATTTATTAGCACGAGTCCAGAGGATACAGATACACCGTCATATTTGCTTCTTCTTCTGATGACATTCAATGCACCGACACACATCTTGAGGGTACATCATATCTGCAGCCATCTGGTGGCAGGAGGTAAAACTACAACTCTTTAACTTATCACTACATCCCCCTTTTCCTAGAGATGAACACATTGCACATTAACTCTTTTACCAGCAATCTTATACTAGCAATTTTATCTAGCAGTCTTTATAATTATTATAAGCAGTTTGAATCTGTGCATTATCATTTTCCTTTTAGCACTCATATATGACTATGAACTATTTTTTTTTTTTTTCAACTTAACAGTACTTGATAACAACATGAACATTAACCCAAATTTCAATGAAAAGGATATAGCCCATAGTCCTTATAGATTCAGCCTGTCAGGTGCTTTGATAGTGCGCGATGACCTTCTCAACACGGGCAAGTCAGTCTCTACAGCTCTCTGGTGAACATCCTGTGGTGGATCATCTGATGCTGTGGAGCCTGGATCTCGCAGCGGATCTTCATCAGCCTGTTCTTGCCAGGTGTCTTGTGTTTTGAGTAGACTCTGTCGATTTCTCCTGAGGACTTGACCATCTTCGGTTTTAACGTTGTAAGATCTTGGACTCACTTCCTCAAGAACAGTTGCTTTCTTGCTCCATGTGTTGGAATCATGTATTCTTACTGTGTCATGCCTAGCCAGTGGTACTAAGCTCTTTGTTGACTTGTCATAATTTGCTTTTTGTCTTTTTGTAGAAGTCTTTGTTTTTGTTTCACTTCCTTCTGTTTCTGTTCAGAGGTGTATGGAAGTGTGGTGCGTAGTCTGCGTCCCATAAGAATTTCTGCAGGGGACAGGCCATGCTCAAGAGGCGAAGCTCGATAACTCAGTAGAGCTAAGCATGGATCTGAATCACTTTCTCGTGCTTTCTTGAGCAGCTGCTTGACTATGTGCACACCTTTCTCTGCCTTTCCGTTTGATTGAGCATACAGGGGACTAGAAGTCACATGACAAAAGTCATATTCTTTTGCAAAATCCTGAAACTCTTTGCAGCTATAGGATGGGCCATTGTCACTGTACACAACTTGAGGAATCCCATGCCTGGCAAAGATAGATTTCATGTGCTTAATCACACAGGCCGCTGACATGTTGGGGAGCAGCGCAATCTCTGGATAGTTGGATAGGTAGTCGATTACAAGCAGGTATTCTTTCCATCCAAGTGAAACAAATCAGTCCCAACTTTTTGCCAGGGCTCGTCAGGTATTTCTGTGATTACCATGGCTCTTTTGGCTGCTTTGCTTGATGTTTTAGACATGTAGCACATCTTGACACCATTTTGTCTATATCAGCATTTATACCTGGCCAATAGATTGCGGTTCTAGCCCTTCTCTTGCACTTTTCCATGCCTAGATGTCCTTCATGTAATCTTTTCAGCATGTCTGGTCTCAGAGACTGAGAAATGACTACTCTGTTCTTTCGCAGCAGCAGTCCATTAACAAAGCTCAGCTCTCCTCTAATGTTATAGTACTGTTGACACTCACCCCGTGGCCACTCTTCTTTTATCAGCCGGATGACTCTCTGCAGGACGACATCCTTCTTGGTTTCATCAGCGATGAGCTTGGATTTCATGTCTGTTATGGGCAGTGTCTCAGTGGTCAGGTTCACATGAAGATCCACTTCGTTTTCCGTGGAACATCCGGCCTGATCCTCCCTCTGTGTGGTTGCCCTAGACAGAGCATCAGCTAACACTATGTGCTTTCCAGGTGTATAAATCAGGTCGAAATCATAGCGTTGTAGCTTCATCATGAGCCTTTGAATGCGTGGTGACATTTCACTGAGGTTTTTCTTGATGATAGCTATTAGCGGTTTATGGTCTGTCTCTGCTACAAACTTTGGCAGGCCATACACATAGCCATGGAACTTCTGGAACCCGTACACCAGCCCCAAACACTCTTTTTCAATTTGAGCGTAGCGGCACTCAGCACTTGTCATCGTTCTCGACGCATAGGCGACAGGCTTCCAGTCTTCTCCACATGCCTGTAGTAGAACAGCTCCAATGCCATCCTTTGATGAGTCGGTGGATATCTTTGTCCTTTTTGATGGATCAAAAAATGTCAACACTGGCTCTGTTGTGAGAGTTGTTTTCAAACGGGACCATTCTGCCTCATGTTCAGCTGTCCACTCGAACTCACACCTTTCACGCAGTAGCTCTCTTAGGTGCACAGTCTTCGAGGATAAATTCGGAATGAATTTTCCAATGAAATTGATCATGCCCAATGCACGCAGCACACCTTTTTTGTCTTCCGGTCTTGGCATTTCCAGTATTGCCTTAATTTTGCTTTCGTCTGGTTCAACACCGGCTGGTGACAGCTTGTCACCCAGAAAGGTGATTTCCTTCACTCCGAACTGACACTTGGATCTGTTCAGCTTCAGCTGATACTTTTGGACTCTCTGAAGCACTTTGATGAGTCGTTCATTGTGTTGCTCAAGTGTGGATCCCCATAAGATCAAATCATCAACATACACACGCACGCCTTCAATGCCCTCTATGATGTGCTCCATCGTTCTGTGGAATACTTCTGGAGCGGAGCATATGCCAAAAGGCATTCTCTGGAAGCAGTAGCGGCCATACGGTGTATTGAAAGTGCAGTACTTTGTGCTGTCCTCATGCAGTTTTAACTGCCAGAAGCCTTGAGAGGCGTCCAATTTACTGAAGTATTTGGCACCGGCCATCTCGCTTGTTATCTCATCTCTGGTAGGTATTTGATAATGTTCTCTTTTTATGTTGTTATTCAGATCTTTTGGGTCCATGCACACACGTAATTCTCCATTCGATTTTCTGACACACACCATCGAATTGACCCATTCTGTGGGCTCTTCCACTTTCTTTATCACACCTAGTGACATCATTCTATCCAGTTCTTGTTTCAGCTTTTCTCGTAGGGGAGCTGGAACGCGCCTGGGAGCATGGACGACTGGCTGTGCATCATCCTTCAATTGTATCTTATAGGTGAATGGTAAAACTCCAAACCCCTTGAAGATGTCTGGGTACTGGTTCACTATTGACTCAACACTGGTCTGACTATTAATATTGTTAATGCAGTAAACCCGCTTCACGAAGCCTAAATTTTCACATGCGGTGTCACCTAATAATGAGTCATGTCCCTCCGGGACAACTACAAACATCAGGTGGTGCGCTTTTCCTTTAACTTGCACTTTCAGTCTGCATGCGCCTTTTATGTCAATGTTATGTCCATTGTAGGCTTTAAGCTTCACTGAGCTGGGGTGGATGCGTGGTTTCACCTTCATTGCTCTGATGTCACACTCACTGATTAATTTGCCTTTGCCCCTGTGTCTAACTTCAGCGGAATGACTGCGCCGTTTATCTCCAGTGGCACAATCCACTTGTCCTTTTTGGCACAGGTTGCACTCGTGCACTGTTCAATGTCTTTTGGCTGTGCTGCCATGCTGTCTTCAGCTTGCGCTACCATCCAGACAAAGAACGAATCCTCTAGCTCTGTTTCCTCCACTGCGTGGACTTGTTCACTGCCACTCTGTTTCCCTTTGGAAAGCATTGCTTAGCATAGTGATTCTTCCCTTTGCATTTGCTACACATTTTCCCAAATGCAGGGCATTGTTTTGGTGCATGCAGATTGCCACATCTTTTGCATGAAAACTTCCCTGTGACATTTTGTTGTTTATTCGTTTTTTTCAATTTCTGCATTTGTTTTACTGGAGCTACGGGCACTGTTGCACTCTCCTGTTCCTTCTGTGCACTGAATGTTTTTGCATGCAGCTTAGCCAGCTCACTCGCATTGCCAATTTTAATAGCCTCAGCCAACTTTAATTCAGGCTCTCTCAGTAACCTCTCTCTCACTTTTTTTGTCGTGCACTCCGAACACTATTTGGTCACGAATCATTGAGTCTTTCAATTCTCCGAAGTTACACGTTCTTGCTTTCAATTTCAAGTCCGTCACAAAAGCATCAAAACTTTCAGTTTGCGATTGCATGCGGGATCTAAACACATACCGTTCGAATGTCTCATTCCTCTTTGGTGAACAGTGGTCATCAAACTTTTCCACAACTTTGTCAAACTGTTCCTTGTGATCTCTTTCAGCAAACACAAACGTATTAAACACCTCCACAGCCTGAGGTCCCGCGACAGTGAGAAGCAGTGCTATTTTCCGCGCGTCTGGCTTTGTGTCCAGTCCCAGTGCTTGCAGGTACAAGTTGAATCGTTGCTTGAACGTTCGCCATTCACAGTCCACATTTCCCGTCCAGTTCAGAGGTTCAGGCGGTTTCACACTTTCCATGACTTCTGTCGGACCACTCCTGGTACCATGTAATGTTTCTTATCTTAATAAAGAAACTTGGGTTCGTCACGAAACTTATTTATTAGCACAACGAGTCCAGAGGATACAGATACACCGTCATATTTGCTTCTTCTTCTGATGACATTCAATGCACCGACACACATCTTGAGGGTACATCATATCTGCAGCCATCTGGTGGCAGGAGGTAAAACTACAACTCTTTAACTTATCACTACACCTTGTATCGTGGCAAGTCGCTCACCGTGGCAGAATTTAATCCAAAGTAGTTTGTCTTCCAACGTAACGGACGACAGACGTGACCACGGGAGTAGAGGGGACATGTGTGCGTATCAGTTAAAATGTAAATATGACAAAATTACAATCACAAAAATCAAACATATGTGATAACAAGTGTATATGATTCAAATGCACTTTTTTATTGCCAAATTGCATAACTATTTACGTAACTTACACTGTGTTTAAGAATGACCCCCCCCTAACTTCTCATTTGGTATCAACCAAGCCAATGCCAGTCAGAGCCCGCCACGAAGTGACACTTTCTCCTGTTTCACGGGCTGTTGGATGGCTGCAGGTTTTGATTTGTACATCACGCTCTCGTTGTGCTACATTTAGTTTGCAAGTATAATATTTTTTTGGCCATGCTGTGTTAGCAATTCATGATTTTGCCATTAGTGTAGATTTTTATTGGGCTGAAACATTAACCGTCAGCTTTCATTAGCTAGCTAGCACTTTTTTGGACTAACATCATGGGCTGCTGGAGGTGTGTTATTTGCTTCGTTTTTGTTGCCTTAACATTAAAGTCTCTATTGAGCCATATTAACACAGCACATAGTCGAAACCCAGATTTTCGTGTTATATGCGGAATTGATGGATGTACCGAAGAATACAGAGTATACAACTCCTTCTACTACCATATCAGACGGACACATGCTATGTATCTTGCTACTGGGCACCCACCCGCCAAATGGATGACAGTCACTACATCTGAGCCATCTAGGGTTGGAGGAGAACATTTTGATATACCAATTTTTTTTGACTGTGCCACTCAAACAAGAGGGATGCAAAGGACCAGCAGTGAAGTGAGCACAAGTTTCAGCCGAAATGAAACGTCTCTGCTAGAGCTTGAGGATTCTGAGAGTCAATATACTGATCATCAGGTAAGCTTTCACTTTGACTATCTTGCATATTATAATAAAACAATATTAATTACATTGTGGTAATTTTTTAGTACTGTATGTTAATGCAGCATTAGACTGTTAACACAAACCCGTCACTTCTCATTTAAAAAAAAAATGAAATACTTATGTATAGAAGGAAAAACTGAAATATATAACACGTTAGTCAGCAAGTCTGAACTCTTATTGTATATTAACATGTCTTTACAGGAATGTGCTGGTGCATCACCTGAGGCTCTTACCAGACGTGCAGCAGCATTTGTCATCAATGTCCGGGAACAATGCCACCTGTCCCAGGTATTACCCTAACCCAGAACTACAAAGAGATTTTATGTTGACACACTCTTAAAACTGCTGGGTTAAAAATAACCCAACTTGGGTCATATTGGTAACCAAGTGCTGGGTCAAATATGGACCGAGCCAACGCTGGGTTGATTTGACCCAGCAGGGTTGGGTTATGGTTCTGACCCAGCATGTTGGGTTATATTTTCTACCCAACAATTGGTTAAAATTACCATTTTGTTGGGTTAAAACAACCTAAAATGGGTTAGAAAAATATAACCCATATTCTGGGTTATTTGCATTTTTTTTTCTCACTTGATTTTTGCATTAAGAAATGTATTGATGAAATTATGAAATAATCAAAAACATCCCAGCATTTTGTTTTATTGTGTCAATATATTTCACTTAAGACAAAATTCAACATTACAATTCATTTCAGTTAACATTAAAAGTATAACAGAATACAAATGTAATTTTACATTTTTAAATTTAAAACATGTGATGATCACTTATTACATCACTAAATATACAAAAAAGTCACAATTTCATTGAACTTTCAAACCAACTTTTACATTTTAAAGAGTCCACACATACACACTTGATAAATAACATCCATGTCTGAGTGAGATCTGGTTTCGCAAAACACTGCTCCAACAGACACTAGTTGACCACAATGTCCAAAAGAACTACTTCCTGTCCCTGTTCTACAGGTAACTAATGAGATGTCTCTCTGGAGATAAAACAGAGACCTAAACACACAGGGTGAAAACAGGATCTGCAGCAATGTGCAGTACAACAACAATATGGTGTTTTTAGAAAATGAAACCATGGAAACCTATTCTGGTAAAACCACAAAATACAATTAAAAACCTGAAAATGACAATATTATATGGGCGTTTTAACTCAACCGTGTGCCATAAAAACTACATAGTAGCAATCTGAGCTCGCATTAATTTGACAGCGTTTGATTCGTGTCCTGGTATCTGAAACACAGTGGTCTGGATGAACTCCCAAACTGTAGCACAAGGTTTTGGGAAACCGACATCAAACACAAAAAACGCCTTGAAACAGACGTCCACAGCAGCCAAAAGAGACGGCTGCTCCAACGCTGCCCCATTCACAATGATGAAAGCTTGAGAGCACTGATGTCCTTCCCCAGCATTAGAACGTATGGGGGCTCTGTGCTGGATCTCATCAGGTAGTCGGCCATGTTGGTTGCAATCTGAGCAAAAAACAAACAAAAAGAATGAATGAATACAAATATAATATTCTTAATAAGCCTTGGTAGCCTAGCCTAGTCAATAAAAGACATATCAACATGAAACAGAACGCAAGGAAACTAGATTAATCTGATATAGAACCTCATTATATGAGCTGATATCCAATAATCACATTACTGGATATGAAAACAGTAAAGGCTGCTTTGGATGTGACGGATATTAAAAGAGACGTCTGAACTCACAGGCTGGACATGGATGAAGGCCCGGCGTGTCTCCAGGCTGCTGGGACGGACAACTCTTTTCCCCAGTCTGTACGGTGCAGCTGGGAGTAGAACCGGCAGCAGCTGCAGGGCTATATCGCCTTGTTTGTCTGTAACAATTAATAAAAATGCAAAAAAATTAAATGCATGCAATATTAAACATCCGTAACTAACCTGTGCAGCATAGATTTGGACAATTTTTTTTTTGTGAATTCATAAAGGTCCAATCAACTATGCCGGGCTGATTTAGCACCAGGTCTCCAAAGCTGACTGGACTGTGAACTAGAGGACGACAATGGGACTAGAGCTGCACAATAATTGCAATTTTATGGAAAATCGTATCATGAACTAGGGGGGCGCAATATTTGTTAAAGGCAAAATATGTGTCAAACCGTTGTAAAATAAAGTACTGTGGTGCTCCCGGCATACTGATTGTATCCTACAGTCTAAAAAATTAAACAAAATATTTGTTTGGTACCTCAAAAAGAAAACAACACTTCAATTTTTTTTCTTCAATGAAAATGAAAGTAATTATACAATTCTCTGATATCGTTAGTCATATCGCAACCGCAACATAAGTCAAAATGATCGCAATTATATTTTCCTAAAATCATGCAGCTATAATTATAACCCAACACAAATCTGGAGTCCACCAATAGGCTGCTAGTCCTGCAAGGACGTCAATAGGTTTTATAAGAAAACACAGAACGCACATAGAGCATCCAGTTAAACACCTTTTTAACACCCCCCCCCCCCCCCCCCCCCCCCCCTCTGTCCTTACGGGACAATCAACTGGAACTGACATAGAATTGGATTCAGTGCGTCAAAATACTGGAAAAGCCATTTCCCAACCCTAACCACCATCAGGTATATAAAGGTGTTAACAAGATCTTTTTTAAATGTAAATACCTCCTGAGAGCGAATCTATGTTGGCGAGAAGGTCAGCTGTTTTCTCTTTCTTGGCCATGCAGATGATCTTGGCTGAGAACAGAGGGTTCCAGTTCTCAGTCAGTCTCCCAGAGGACTCTGGATGTAATACTGAGAAATCCTGAGAAATCTAAGTACAGTAGAAGGCAAAGATGCAAAAGAATATGTAAGACACAAACAATGACTTAATGGTTTTAAGTGATTTTGTAAGAGTGTAGCTCACCATGCCTGGAGTGTCCACTAAGCGTGGGAACTCTGTGATAATGTCCAGCAGTGATGTGGTCCCATTAGAACGGATCCACTGGGCCCGATGGAGAGCAGTCTCCAACATGTGTTGGCCAACCTGGGACTGGGGCCAGATGTTGTTTTTCAGCCACTCCGTCAACTGGATGGCCCGCTCTGGAGTTATAGTTGGTTCTGTGATGAGCAGAGAAATGAGTAAGTTCTACCAAGTTGTGACATATTAAGACATCTCTTTTTTGAATCGGGTGGGCCGGTTTCCCATACAAGGATCAAGTTTAGCCCTAGACTACAAACAAAATGAAGAGTTATGTAAAGAGTTGAATCTCTAGATATGAAACTGGCTCCTACAGTTGAAGAAAGAAGTACGTTACAAACAGGGTAGAGGACAAGTCAAATTCACTTCTAAATGGAGGAGCAAGACGTATTGCTGTAGGCTACCTGGCAAAATGACCCGGGTGTGTTGTGGCACTTGTGATGTTAAATGTACCCGTCTGCCAGAGTGGAGCCTTTTTCTGACATTGCGGAGACGCTCTTCCAGAAAGCCTGTTGCGGGTTTATGACTTCTCCCTGGGGTGAACCATGCATCCTAAAGTTTAGAAGTAAACACAAATGATTTAAAAAAATAAAAATAAAAAATTCAAACACTTTAGGTAATAACTAGTCAGAAGCAACTCTGAAATTAAGAGCTGAAGTTAACATTAGAATAAAGCTGAGCCAACAATTGATCAGCTTAGCCTTGCCTTACATGTCCAGCCTGATTCTGCACAAAAAGCTGAAACGTGGGTGTTGTGTTGTAAGGTGTAAGCCCATGATTTGTTAGGGCAACTCCCTTCACTTTACCGGCAGTATCAACACATGAAGCCACCCTGTCTTGAGAAGCTTGATGTTTTGTTGTTTAACTCACTTTGCATTATCTTTGCTATCTCTTGGTCCTCTTTCTTTTCCTCACAGCCTCACTCATACACGCTGCTCTCACTGCTCGTTTTCCTTCTGCAGCCACACTGTCACTAATTTAGGGAACCTGCATACTTCTCTCCTAACAGGAGGGGGTAGCGATTAACCCCCCTATCCCATGATACATTGCTTCTTGAAACCGTCACAGCCCTAGTAGAGGTTGTCACATTTGCTGTAGGTCAGTTCATTATTTGGTTATAAACTTACATAGCCTGTGCCTTGACAGTCCCTCAGGCATGGAAACTGATCCACAATGGACGATGCCAGCAGAGCCTTTGCACCTGAAGATGGACTTTACAACAATATGCATTTTATTAGCATTAAACACTACCACAAAATACAATATATTGACAGTTAATTCACAGTATATAAAATTTAAATAAACCAAGATTGCACTAACTGATCCCAGATCAAAAGGATGAGATAACTAGTTTAGATGCAATTCACATTAGTAAAACATTATTGTAAAATAAAAATAATCTGTGTGTAAAAAAACAAAACTTACTTCTCTCCAAAGCGCTCAATTAAGTGGGACACAAGAATCCGGACCATGGAACATCTTTCCTTAATTGATATATGATTCTGTTCCTCAAGACCGAGAACCATGCATTTTCCATCAGTTGTCTTGTTAAGGATCTCACGGATATTCTATAAAAATTATTAATGAACAGAGAAAGAAAGTATATAAATATATATGAAAATCATGACTACTGTCCCCAAATCAAAGTGAAGCTTTGAAAAAAGCTTCTCACTCAATTAAAAATAGGATATTCAAGATAAACCATGAACTTACAAATGTTGCTCCTTGTTCCACAGAAACTCTGTGTTGCTCTGGAGGTGATTCTGGGGCTGTTGTGCCGGCAGCCGTTTCGGGGCTGGGGCATGAATCCTTAAAAGTAAATCAAAGAAATGAAAGCTTTATTACCATGTTCCATTCCATAAAATGGTATAAATTGGTTTAAATGCTTTTTTCAACATGTTTTATTGCTTAGTATACTTACTAGTTGATATAACTTTTCTACAGCAGTTTCAGGTCTGATTATAGATCATATTACTAAGATGGGTTGCAATAAATAAAGCAGCGCATGTCATAGTTCTACGCAAAGAGAACAGAGAACTAGAGAACATTACCAACTATATACAGTATTCCCTACATTACATTCTATGTTCAAAATAGTCTGTATTTCAACGAAATGTAATGGTGATTGTTGTTTTCGTTGTGGGACCTTACAACATGGAGGGGGTGATAGTCATCAATGGAATCAATGTCAACTGCCTCAATTGCTGAGGTAGGAAACACGGTGAAGGCAAAATAATGCCTTTCAAAGCCTGTTGTTTCCCAGTTTTTCACAATGACTCTGACTTTTGAGCTCATGACTACAATTCTCTGAATGGTTCCAAAATTAGGCTCACCATCAGGAGAGTGAGATACCAGAAGTGTCATTCCTGGCCTGTAGCTAGTACCCTTGTACCTAACCCAAGATGGCACATAAACTTCTGTAAAAGCAGGAATTCCCTCAAACCCACTCACCTTCCCAAATCCTCTATGGTACCAAGCAGTGTCACGCATCCTGGCCCAACTTCAAACTCATGGGAGAACATTTGGCCAGACAGCAGAGTGTAGCACATCATTATCTGATGTCTGTAGGCCTGGGTTTTACAAATATTCCTAAAATTGCAGGTCACGTGGCTTACTCGTTTGAAAAACCCATGCTTTGCTTCAAAACGCATAGACCAGAAGTGAACTATGGGCCCCAATTTCCTGATGGCTCTCGGATAATGAAGCATGAAATGATGTTTAGGCTTCAAGTGTCTGTTGGGGTAGAGGTCTAAAAAAAGACAATGGTGTTCCTGAATAAGATACCCAAAAAGATGATTGCCCCATGCGTCAGTGCAGGAGAAAAGATCAACTCCATACAGCACAGTAATGAAAGGAACAATTCCCAGTGTTGGTTACCCTCTGGAACCAAATCCCCAATCATCAGCGGCAGCAGTCTTAGTAGACACCAAGTCTGTGATGCCGTTTGCCTAAGGGCCCCATCAGGATTTTTTAAGTCCTGGGGTTTGATGGCAGATGGCTTGTTGCCGCCATCGCAAAACCCATAGTCAAAGCTGGTCAGTCTATAGTTCAGCTGCTCAAGGGTTATGAGTTTTTGCTCTATCAATGAATTGAGCACAAGCTTCATTTCAAAACCACCAACTCCCTCAAGGATGTCGTGCATTACATCAGGAGCTACGTTGTCCGTTACATGGTAAAACTGCAACTTGTTCAGAGCACAATCTCTTTTGATGCCAGTTTCAGTTGAGTTGTTAAGAAGGGAGTCTGAGTTGTAGTTCCCCTTATCACGCAGTGATGAGGGATCCTCAACAGTTTGCGCCCTCAAAACCGCTCTGTGTGCCCGACACCATCGACACACACTATTGGCTGAAAAGCTTTCTGAGTAACCAAGGATGCTATTAAGTCCAAGGTTATCCCCACACACCTGTGCCACTCCAGCCTTCACAGTGCCTTTGAAAAGTGTGGTTTCAATCTGAACACCATTCAGTTCCAGGTCCCTAATCTCATTCACAATTGGCTCTAGAACAGCATTCATTCCATAGGTTTTCACATCATCAGTCTTGTACACTGCTAACAAGAACTGAGACTTCAGGCTAGACAGATACTCTGGTGGCAAGCATTTAATGGTGAAATAGATAAAACCAAGCTTGTGGACTGATGTTTTAGAGCCAAGTGGATTCACCATCTCACAATCATCGTTGTAAAGTACCAGTGGAATAGAGAACTCTTTGGAAAAAAGAGGATTGGTACAAAGACTGTGCCATCTCTAAAATCCTGAATGGCAGAAGTTTCACGCTTTTTCCAATCTAAGATTTTCTCCATTGTTCCCTGACTTTCCAAGATAAGCTTCAGCATAGGTTTTAGTGGAACATACTGGAAGTTGTCCCTAACTGCAACTTGTTTCACAGTACCCTTCTCACGATCAGTTTCTTGCATGTAGGAAAATCCAGGGAGAGGTACTGCTTCTGGCTGTACAAAGTATCCAGACTGGGTGAAATACTTCATTTGCCTGTACTCTGATTCAAAGCCCTGAAATGGTTCAGCAGCTACTGCAAATTGCTCTAGCAGTTCCTCTGCTTTAAGAGACTCAGAGTGGCCTATCTCTCTCAAAAAAGAGACAGTTTTTCTCTTTAGACTACCAACTACATCTCTGATTAGACTAGATGTGTTTTCAACAACATCCCTAATCCCACTATATGTCTGTGACGACTTAGACTTCAACCTAGCTAAGAAGAGTGCAACTCTGTCTTTGATGTTGTCATCCTCTAATTCATCCCATTCCTCCACTGAAGTCTCATTGCAATCTACCTCACAGGTTGAGAAAGCCACATCACTTTGTGGATCTGCAGACCTGTCAGGAAGTTCAACTGAAGAATTGTCTTCCTCTGTTCCAACTCCAAACTCACAGCATGGCCCAGTAGGTGTCTCCTAAACGATCTCATGTGATTAAATGAGCGATGGCACCCAACTTGAGCGCACTGGAAATATGTTGATGTGGAGTAAACATTATGTATCACTCTCAGGTGGCCAAAAAAAGTTCTTATGTCATTGCCTGAAGACCTTCCACACTTGAAGCACACGTAACCCATTTGTGGAGACCTATGACTCTATGCGTACCTCAAGCAACGTTTTGAGCTGGCGTTGAAATTTTAGCCGTGGCCCAAGGAGCGGTATCAGGGAGTTCAAGTTGTTTCCGTCCAAGAGATACAAGCACTCTTTATCAATCTGCTCAGCTGCAAAACACAACATTAATTGTATATGTTACCAATAGTTACTTAACATTTTTATTGGGTTGACAAACACATAAACATGTATAAAGCAAGCTACTCTGTATTTATTACCAGCTGCAAGATGGTCTTTCCCTAAATTTGTTTTAAACCCCCCATAATTAAAGTGAGTACTTCAGAATACCTTCAAACGCAGGAGCAGCTCAGCCAGATTCCATTCAACAAGTTTCTCCTTCACAAATCATCCATCTGTTAGAAATAAATAGAGACATTTTTAGGGTCACATATGATTTTGCACTTATTGATTGTTCTATAGGTTATAGCTCATCGGCCATTTTGACCAAAATAGTAGCACTAACAATAAGAAGTACTATCAAACCACTAGAGCGCTCATGTTGACCCTTTAGATTCAACACTGTAATCTCTCATGCTAAACACCCAAATGAGAGTCTAGGATGATCAAATGAGTCCAAGATGTAATTTGTTTTTACTATAATTATGTATTATTAATATGGATACTAAAGCATACAGTAAACACTATAACAGTGTACATTCACACTGGTACTTTTCTGTAGGGTAATAACCATTGCATTTTTAGATTAACCTAGCAAAGAATATAAATATTTTACATACTCTATAACAGAACTAATGCCCAGCCTCAGCAGCCCAGTGGAGTCCGTGCAGTACAGACTAACATCCCTGAAATCATTTGGCACTTTTAAGACTGCAAATCAACACAAAACAGCTAAATAATTCTGTTAAAAATCTTAAAACATAATTTTCCCCATCCTATTGAAGCATGTATACCCTAAGATACAGCAATACATATTTCCATAGTAGTCTTCAGACCACAGGTTACAAAGTCTAGGAATGCTGATCCATTGTTAAAAAGACTGAATGTGAGAACAAGCAGATAGCTGCTAGTGCTAACTTTAGGTCAACAGTCTCAGTTTGCCAGACCACCACACTCATCCTACAACTCAGCAAAACAACAGAAAGTCATTATGTAATCACATGATTTTAATCACAATAACAATTTCACACTAACTTGATTAGCGCTAGCTAGCTAGCTATATGCTGAGTCACTGCAGGCAGGCTGTTAGCTAGCTAGCTAGCTATATGCTGAGTCACTGCAGCCAGGCTGTTAGCTAACATTACCATAGCTACATATTAACAACACAGAAGTAACCCTAAACACAAACATACCTTGTAACTGTTAGACTGCTAAACATAAGAGAGAATAAGTCTATTTACTTTATCATTGTTCTGTTTTGCGTTATTATCAGGTTTTATAGTTTTAGAGCTCAAGCCATATAACGTTAGCGCTAGCTAACGGTCATTTTTCCCTGCGTCATCCTCATTGTCAAGTGTGTCATGACGTGCGGGACGCTAAATGACAGCTACTGTACTCATAATGTTAACGTTATATTGTTAATTAATTCCATGTAAGGAATTACGAAAGAGGAGAAGCAGTTAGCTAGCAGATACAAGATGAGTTTGAGCTAACAGCTAGCTAATTGCTAACGTTAATGTCCTATATCGCTAGCCTTATAGCTCGCTAGCTAGCGTTAGCTAAAGTGAGCTAACGTTACGGTTAACCATACAGACAGCTACGTTAATGGCTAACATTACCATAGCTAAATATAACAACACAGAAGTAACCCTAAACACAAACATACCTTGTAACTGTTAGACTGCTTAACACATAAGAGATATCAAGTCTGTTTACTTTATCATTGTCCTGTTTAGCGTTATTATCAGGTTTTAACAGTTTTTAGAGCTCAGGCTATAACGTTAGCGCTAACGGTCATTTTTCCCTGCGTCATCCTAACGGTCAAGTGCGTCAACGGCTACTCATAACGTTAACGTTATATAGTTAATTAATTCCGTGTAAGGGTTGTAGTGCGTTTACAGGAACCAAGTTGTCTGGTTATTCTAACATATTTGTATATTTTGACCGCTTAAAGGTTCCTACCACTTACCGGGGCTGTGGTCGTCGACGTCCCGGGGCCTTCTGTCCAGAAATGGCGGCAGAATGAGCCGCTCCGGTCTGACCCATCGTGTGGGTCACAGTCTTTGACCCAACGTTGGTTTAAATCAACCCAACCTATGACCCAACAGCCCTAACCCAGCATTTGGGTTACTAAAATAACCCAGCGTTTTTTAGTGTGTACCCTTTTTAATTCACCAGATTAATTACAACTTAATTATATTATATAGTGGGTGGTGATGGCACAGTGGACATGACACAATGCCTTGGTGTAGGAGACCTGGTTCAATTCCCACTGTGATACATCAACCAATGTGTCCCTGAGCAAGACACGTACCCCCTAGTTACCCCAGAGGCGTGCGACCTCTGACATATACAACATTTTGGATAAAGCGTCAGCTAAAGACATGTTTTGTAATGTTATTCAAAAGTACATTTGAATGGGAAACAAATGACAAAATGAAGTAAATCTGG